>NW_026683294.1:0-300000 GCF_030247195.1 Topomyia yanbarensis | reverse complement strand
CACCAAACCATCGAAGGCTGCAGCGAACAAGCCGAAGGCACCTAAGCCAAAGAAGGCCGCCACCGCCCCGAAGAAGGTCACCGCCGGCAAGAAGTAAATTCCCGACAACGTGCGCGTCCTCCCAAAACAACAGTCCTTTTCAGGACTAACAAAATTGTAAAGAATTGATTGATGCTTATTTTCCGTCAATGCTCCGTTCCCCCCATGAGTTTTCTAGCTTGAGCAGCACACCCGCATTCAACTGGCCCGCCGATTGGCAAGATAAATCAGTCGTTAGTTTGATTAAACAAATCACTATAGTAAATAGGCGCGGTTTCTTGCTCAGATAAACGTACGTACAGGTAAATTAATAGCAGGCCGTGGTTTTCTGTTGCCTTAACAAACAAACAAACAAACAGAGCAAGTATAATATTACTCTGATTAGCAAACAACGCGCTTATTTTGGCTATAATAAAACAGAGAAAAATTGGCTGGCACAATAAACAAACGAACGAACGATAATTACCGATTTTTTAGCCTAAATTGGCGAACGTATTGTATTGATCGATCAACTTTGAGATTACAAATTGTGTTGGGTACGGTTTCTACGAAGATCAAAAGTTTGAAGACTGGGAAGTTTATTGTATTAACAAGTATGATCCAGAAGTGTGTTCTTTTTGCGGCAGAATTTTCTCACACGCTGGGGGTCGGTCATATAATGGGCTGTTTTAAACTGAATAGAATAGACGACAAAAAGACCGTTTTCCGTCTTAACGAAAAACAGTCAACTAGCGCGGTAAGGGGAAAGACTACTTCCACAAACTACAGCAAAACACATTTGATTAGAAAAATGGACAGAGAAAAAAATTAAAGGGTTGTGTACAGGACACGACCACGGTGACATTAAAAATATAGCTTTTTTATCTATCACACATATCGACACACGTTCTTGTTTACTCGCCTGTTTTCATATGTCACAATTTGCTATATACCCTCCCCATTAAAACATAATTTATTGAAGGTCTTTTAACGGTAATCTATTAATTAATCAAGTATCTCACTAGGTGATTGGCATTATTTGGCTGATCCATCTAGTAAAAATAGGCTGGTCTGTCCAGAAAATATATTCAAAAGAAAAGTTCCATATTGAGAGCTGTGATGAGGAAACCCACGCCCGCCAACGGAAATATACAGATTCTCCATAAAATATGAAATTTCATCTTCCATTTAAATTTTCAATAATGTACTAATGAACTTAAGTAAACAATCTTAAGTGTAAGTATTTCTTGATCGATTAGTGGTGGAAAAATGAAATTATTTGATAAATTACATTGTTATGCAACGTTCGCACTACCAGTTAAAACGGGTTTTTATGCTATCTTGGTGACATTTTTCTTGTTGCTAATTATTAAAACGTGTTATAACTCTGTAGTGTAACCATTGTATTATTAAACCAATTCTGCAGCGTTTTATGTTATATAGGTGTTTTATGTGGTAATAGGACTGACATAATTATATCTTCAGTACAGCGGTTTGTTTCATAATTTAAAACAGATTTATTTTAAAATTTAAATTAGTATACCCAACCGTATTTGTTGTATACCTTAAAACGCATTAGAACTGTGTTTTAAATACATAGGGTAGGACAGATATTCTGACTGGTTAAACTGGGAAAACAATTTAAGTCCAGTAACGCTTAAGACATGGCTTGAATTTGAATCGAAAAAGAACACCCGCTTCAACTGCTGCTGGGACGGTAAGTTCTGTTTTAAAATTTTCCGTTGTGTGCAGTACGAAACAAAAGTGTTTGAAATTAGAAAACAAAAAGTTCTGCTGGGAATGTGATTGTTTCCGATGCAATTACACTCAGATTTTTCACGCAGGGGATACAGGCCGTGTAAATGAAAACCGCGTAAATTTAAAAAAACGCGTTAATGAAAACCGCGTAAATTTCAAAATCCGCGTAAAAAACCTAAGTGTACTCTCCTATATAAAATACTACGCTGCTGAACAGTGCAATAACTACAGAAGCACGTTGTCAGATGCCTTACTGATAAAAAACATATAACCGAAATATGAAACATGAAAACCAATAGGCTCTTTACCCTACGCAGCTACAAAGCGCCGTAAACATGGATTAACGCACACGCATGCATAAAAATAAATATATTTTTTTCAAACGCAACACTCTTAAGCAGCACACACCGTATTGAATTAAATCCAAACCACCCCACCCACCCACTTTGCAAATCATTGTGACACCGTGCTGGAACCCGAAAAATCCGCATACGGCCACCGCTGCCGAAAATGCATAGCGTCTACCGCTTATTGTAGTGCCCAGACGCTGCAGCCATGATCTTACCCGTTCGACATAAGAACAAAAACTGATTCAAACGGGTACGCGTCACCTCTATTTATAAACTAACCGTATATGGTTTAGTCACTTAGGTGCGAGTGTGTGCAAATGCCAACGTTACCGAAAACCGATAGCGCTTATTGCATCGCCCGGAGACGACGTTGCTCGTGTGGGATAAGAGCAACAACTGATTTAAACGGAC
This sequence comes from Topomyia yanbarensis, assembly GCF_030247195.1. Lineage (NCBI taxonomy): Eukaryota > Metazoa > Arthropoda > Insecta > Diptera > Culicidae > Topomyia > Topomyia yanbarensis. Next base: position 297,463 of record NW_026683294.1, on the reverse strand, counting down.
ATGCGTTGCTTCTATTTATGACTTTTCGTGTTTCATTGAGCAACTAAGCTGCCCTCTTTTGACGGCTGTGTCTGAGAAATCTGCCTCGCGAATGGTATTTTTCCCGTTTTTTGTGAACTTTTTAATTTTACCAATTTCCAAAAGTCTACTTTTATTGGGGAGATATTAAATTATTACCAATATTTAAGTTAGGTGTTTCTGAATCGGTTGGTGTATGAATGATTAAAATCCATCTAGTAATATCGGAGTTATAAGCGTGCAAACCTTACATAGTTTCGTTACATGGGAGATAGTTTAGATTTTAGAATGACACCTAGCCCCAGATAGTGGAGTAAGACATTTTTAATGTCAAAAATGACAACCTTTTTAGCTCTAATGAAACAAACAAACAACAACAACTAATGTTTATATAAACTATGTGTACATTTCAATTCAACTCTTTACCAGAACGTGTTTTGGTGGCCCTGAAAAGGGCCGATGACGATGGTGTGTGACATCCGGCGGCGGGGCGGGCGACGATTTACTTCGAGCTGGTATACTTGGTAACGGCCTTGGTACCTTCCGATACGGCATGTTTGGCCAGCTCGCCCGGTAACAGCAAACGAACGGCGGTCTGTACCTCGCGGGAGGTGATCGTCGACCGTCGGTTGTAATGGGCCAGACGAGATGCTTCGTTAGCAATACGCTCGAAGATGTCGTTCACGAAGCTATTCATGATGCTCATCGCCTTCGACGAGACACCGGTGTCCGGATGGACCTGCTTCAGCACCTTGTAGATGTAGATAGCGTAGCTTTCCTTGCGGCGTTGCTTTCGCTTCTTCTTCTCTCCTCCTCCTGCTTTTGTGGCGATGTTCTTCTGTGCCTTGCCACCGCCGCCGCCGGATTTTTTCACAGCCTTTCCGCTGGCTTTCGGTGCCATAGTAACGACGTGGTTGTGCTGCTGTTAACGCTCTCGATGCGAACTGCGCTGACTGATTGGTAGCAAAAACTTTTTTTTTTTTTTTAACTTCAATTATAATTTATTTTCTTCAATTTTACATTTGTGTATGATTTACATATCAAGTGATTCAGTTGTCAACTTTTCATCTTCGTTTTTCTAATTTATGATTTCGTTTAATTTGTTCTTTTTATTCTTTCTAGTGTGTTTTGCTTTAGAGCAAATGTTGATTTTTATGTTCCTTAAAACTACTTACTAACTAACTTAAAACTAAACCTATCTACTCGAAGAGTGTATTTATTGTTTCGTGTTCTGATTGCAAACATTTTTGTTGGAATTTGTTACAAGAATTTGTAATTTGTTGTTCTATGGTCTGGACACCCGAGAGGTTGTACAGTTCATTGGTTCTTGAGTTATATGGCAAATCTAATATAATTCGTAGCGTTTTGTTTTGAAACGCTTGTAGGATCCTTTTGTAAGATCCTGCTACTGTTTGCCAGATTGGCATCGCATAGCAAATAACAGGGGAAATGATTTGCGTGTATATTGCCATTTTATTTTTCAAACACATTCGAGAGTTTCTATTGATTAGGGGGAATAGTGCTCCAACAATTTTGCTGCATTTTGTTTTTACTTTTTCCAAGTGGGAACGGAAGAGCAGTTTCTGGTCTATCGTGAGTCCCAGATATACAACTTCAAGGGACCATTCTATCGTAGAACCCCCCATGACAATTTTACAGCTTTCATTGGGAACCAATCGTTGGGAGCGATTATATGGGAAAATGATCACTTGTGTTTTGCTCGCATTCAGCTTGATTTTCCACGTAGACGCATATTCCTGGAACGAGTTTAGGCATTCCTGCAGCTTTTTAGTAGTAGTTTTGGTCGATCTTCCTTTGACCATTATTGCTGAGTCGTCAGCAAAGAGAGACAGGTAGCAACCATCCGGAAGTCGGGGAACATCAGATGTGTAAATGCTGTACATTATGGGACCCAATAAACTGCCCTGAGGGACGCCAGCAGGTATGAGGAGACTTTCTGAGAGGACTCCGCCTAGGGACACTCGAAATTTTCTATCCTTCAAGTAACTTTGTACCATTTTTATCAGATAATTTGGGAAATTGTATCTGTAGAGTTTAAAGATCAGTCCTTCGTGCCACACATTGTCAAGGCTTTCTCTACATCGAGAAGAGCCATGACGGTGGACTTAGCAACAGCTTTGTTCCTCTTAATCATCTTCGTTACTCTATATAGTTGATGACATGTCGAGTGTCCTTTACGGAAACCGAACTGTTCTGGGGGGATGATGTTGTTATTTAGCACGTGGGTCTGGATACGGTCGAGTATTAGCCTCTCAAACAGCTTACTTAGAGCGGACAACAGGCTAATGGGTCTGTAGCTCTTCGGGCTTGTGGGGTCTTTACCCGGCTTCAAGATTGGGACAATTTTGGCCAGTTTCCAGCAGGACGGGAAGTAATTAAGGTCAAGACACTTGTTGAAAATTTTTGCTATGTGGGCAAGGGAAGATATACTAAGCTTCTTGAGGACAAGGTTAAAAATTGCATCGAAACCGGGTGCCTTCATGTTTCTGGAACCTTTGAGCGCTGACACTACTTGTTCAGTTGTGATTTTTCTGTTTTCAGGAACATAGCATGGGGTATTATTCAGGATGGACAAGGTGTCTGCAACTGCTTGTTCCATGGGGCTAATTATGTTGCTACCTAACAGATGAGCTTGGGACAATTGTGTTGCTATTGCATTTGCTTTTTCCAAGGGAGCTACAAGGAGGCTATCATTGCACTTGAGAGGTGGAATTTGTTGTGGTTTACTTTTAAGCACTTTTGCCACCTTCCAAAATGGCCTTGAGTAGGGGTTCATTTTACTAAGTTCCTGCCTGAAGTTAGAATTTTTGAGTTCCTGGACATGAAAGGCTATTAAACTGGTTAGGTAATTAGCTGCTGACCTTTTTGACAAGTCTCCAGTACGCTGGAACTGTCGCCTAAACACATTTCTAGCTCGGATGATACTTTTCGTTTCAGGATCGAGTTGGAGTTGTTTACTTACGATAGCTACCTTAGGGACGCATTCTTCTTCGGCGGTCGCAATGGCATTTTGAAGATTTGCCACCGCAAGGTCGATGTCTTCGATGGACTCTAGCTGGGCTTCGCTGTCGATTCTGGCGTCGACTCTTCGCTGGAATTCCACCCAGTTTACACGATGGTAGTCCTTCCGTTCTCGACGCTGTCGAACTGCTGCTTCACCACCAACCCGCAGTATGACTGGTAGGTGATCGGAGCTCAACTCGTTGATTGTTGATGGTGTAGAGACCGTAACGTTTGAGAGGAAAATATCGATGATAGCCGGGGCACCAGCCGGCGATGTATACGTTGGTTCGTTTGGAGCCTGAACCGAGAAGTATCCCAATTGTAACTCGTCGAAAAGTAGATTACCGTTCTTGTTTCGGCGATGGTTTCCCCATGCTTCATGCTTCGCGTTTATGTCGCCTGCTACGATGAATTTTTTCTTGTGCCGCGTCAGTTTCACCAGGTCGTTCTTGAATTGTTGCGCTTTACCTTGTCCTTCGTAACACTGCCGGGGGCAGTAGGCAGCAATAATTAGGAGTGGTCCATTTGTGGTGTCTATTTCGATTCCCAATGCTTCGATTGTGGATGTTCGATAGTGTGGCTGCGTCGTGAATTTGATTGGTTGTTTGATTGCGATGGCTACACCTCCTCCCTTTGAGTGTGTCCGATCGAGCCTTGTTACAGTATATCCCGGGAGACTGAAATTGTCACCGGGCTTCAGGTATGTTTCTGTGATGACGATTATTTGCACTTCTTCTCTTACCGTCAGGTCAAGTAGTTCCACGGCTTTGTTTTTAACAGCGTGGGCATTCCAAAGGAGAATCTTGAATTCACTAATGTCCATATTTAATTAGAAATTCACCAAGACAAAGGATTTGGTCCGCTCGCGTGCGACACTGATTCATTTTAGTCCACATCGTGCTGAAAATTGGTAGCAATTCCTCAGCGGTGAACATTGGTGCATTTCCTGCTTCTGTTTCGTTGCGATTGCTCGTAGAGGGCCAGACTGCGGGCTCTTGTTGTTGTTGCTGGGGGGAGGGACCGGGCGGTTGATGAGTGTTCCAATTCTGAACACGACCGTTGTGTTGGTTTCCCTGCAAAGGGAGGGGCGGGAAGTTTTCCGGTGTCAGCATCGGCCCTTTAGTTGGCCTTCGTCCTGGTTGATTTTTACTTGAAGCCTCCTTACGGATACGTTTGTATTCCTCGCGTTTTGGGCACGCACGATCAGTAGCTCGATAATTTTTAAGGCAATTTCCACATTTGTAGGCAGCAACGTCTGCGACTGGGCAGCTTTTTGTTTCGTGTTGTTGAGCGCACACATTGCATCGTACCTTCATGCGGCAGTTCCTAGATCCATGACCAAAGTGTAAACACCTCATGCACTGCGTGACGTCATTCCATGTTCCTCTATACGCTTCCCATGAAACGATGATGTTGAACAATGAGCGCACTGCCTTCAGCGCCCCGAGAGTAACAGTGCCTTTCTTGAAGTGGATAAGGTATAAACTATCTCTGTAAGTTTTTTTATCATCCGGCTTTCTGGTTATTGCATACACTTCAATCGGTTTCAGCTTGTACCGCTCCTCCAGCTCTGATTTTATGTAATCCGTCTTCATGTTTGGTAGACCTCGGACAATCACCTTGAATGGTTTTTCAGATACTACGTCGTGGGTGAAATACTCTGCATTATGTTTGTTCAGATAGCCTCTAATTCTGTCGTAACTCTCGCGCGACTGGGTCATCACCTTGATCCCTGTCCTGGTCAGCTGATACTCTGCAACGATTTTCATCGAACTGATGATTTCCGATAATTTGTCCAACCGAATTGACTGTACAACAATTGGTGGAAGTTTCTCTCGGCGGGGTGCTGCGGGTTTTTGTATGCCTGCATCTGTATCCCCGAACCCGTTCAGGTCACTAATATTGTTGGCCGTTTCCTCACTGAGGATGCTGAACCGATTTTTCGATAGAACGGACTCAACGTCATCAAAATTGCACTGCTTCTTTGGTAATTGCTCTGGCGTGCTAGCTGTGACATTAGCCGAATTGGGGCTAGCACCCGGTATTTTCTTTTTGCGCTTGCCCATGAGGCCGATCCAACTGTACGACTTTTCAACTTTACCACTTTCCAACTATTAAATACACGTCTTAATCTGCTCGCGTTACAAACGGAACTTCTGGTGATGGTGGGTGGTGATGGTAGCAAAAATCACTACATATCGCTTATATACGATCGTGTAGCGAGACGAAGGTTCGTCCTTTTTTGTGTTTAGCGCGTTTCGTTCGTTCGCTACTCCGCCCCTTTGGCGAACGATGTGCAATGAAGCGAATGCATAACAAGGGGTGCTGTGTGCGCGAGTGGCATCAGTGTTACTCGTATTGTCTACGTGACTACACACGAACGCGCACAGCGATAAACCTACGACAATGTCTGCACGCGGTAAAGGAGGAAAAGTGAAGGGAAAGCCAAAATCCCGCTCAGTTCGTGCCGGTCTCCAGTTCCCTGTTGGCCGAATTCACCGTCTGCTGAGGAAGGGAAATTATGCTGAACGTGTCGGTGCCGGAGCACCCGTCTACTTGGCAGCTGTAATGGAATATCTTGCCGCCGAAGTACTAGAGCTGGCAGGAAACGCTGCCCGCGATAACAAAAAGACCAGAATCATCCCCCGTCATCTGCAGCTGGCCATTCGAAATGACGAAGAGCTGAACAAACTGCTCTCCGGTGTGACCATTGCCCAGGGTGGCGTGTTGCCTAACATACAGGCCGTACTGCTGCCGAAGAAGACTGAAAAGAGGGCCTCCGCAGCAACTTAAATCCCGCTTCGCCCGAGCTGAAAAAAAAAACGCCCTTTTCAGGGCGACTATTTTCTTCTGATAAAAAGAGTTAATTTGATTTTCACTCCGATAATCATCAACGTACATTTCTGTGAGCATTGCACAAGTTTTTTTTTGCAATGCTCGTCAGACGCTTAATAATAGTTTCCCTCATATCATGGCATTGACGATTTCACCCAATCTCTCAAAAGTTCACTCATCGATTTGGTGCTAAATCACAAATCGGCCGCGCAAGATTTCCCTCAATGGGTCTTGTTTTTCACACGCTACTACTGTCGATCGGTACGAGGTGGTGCTGCTGGCAAAAAATCCCCCCATCGGCGTGCTTTCTAACAAACACACACAGCCACCCGCCTGAGCATTTTTGGAGGGAAACGGAAAATTTCTGCTAATAATTCTTAGTAAAATATGATTGGTTGTGGTCCTGAAAAGGACCGTTTGTTGCTGTTTCGTTCTGGGGGGTGATGGGCACACACCAAATTTAGGCCCGCTCCCCACGGATCCGGCGAGCCAGTTGGATGTCTTTCGGCATGATGGTCACTCGCTTGGCATGGATAGCGCACAGATTGGTATCCTCGAACAAACCAACCAGGTAAGCCTCGCTGGCTTCTTGAAGGGCCATGACGGCTGAGCTCTGGAAGCGCAGATCGGTTTTGAAGTCCTGCGCGATCTCACGAACCAGACGCTGGAAGGGCAGCTTGCGGATTAGTAGCTCTGTCGACTTCTGATAGCGACGAATTTCTCGCAGCGCGACAGTTCCTGGTCTGTAGCGATGGGGCTTCTTAACGCCACCCGTAGCTGGGGCACTTTTACGGGCAGCCTTCGTTGCCAACTGTTTGCGGGGAGCTTTCCCTCCGGTGGACTTGCGGGCGGTCTGTTTCGTATGGGCCATGGCGCGAAAATGCTGCTCTACTACTGCTACCACTGTGGTGCTGTTCAAACGACGAATGATGACCAAAACAGACCGACCGATTTTTGACGTAGGACTTACGTCTTTCTTTACTATACTGGGTGTCATTTCAAAATTTTCAAAACGGATGCGTTACGTACACTTTGAACCTTAATAACTTTTCTCCTACTAAAGGAATTACTAATATTGTTTCATAAATCGAAAGGAAAACGTTCAACGCTTGCTATTGATACCTTGTTTGCTATGTAAAACTTGTTTAAAAAGTTCAAAAACTACTTTTAATGCGAATCAACATTAATGCTAGAACCTATAAATATGGGTGTCACAGTTTTTCTTAAAGCCAGACGTGTCTAAGCCACAGAGCAGAACACACGTACGTGTGCTGCTCAACGAGAAGCTGCATTTGGACTATCAACCAAATCATAGCTACTGCCTTATTGCTGCCAACCAAGAACTGTCGTCGCCCTGCGTGAAATTCATCGCTCTCAGAAGTGGACAGAGTTACTAATTCACAAGCTGCTCTTCCAGTGCCTGGTCCGTGAGATTGCACAGCATTTCAAAACCGATCTACTCTTCCGGAGCTCGGCCGTAATGGCCCTCTAAGAAGCCAGCGAGGCCTGCCTGGTTAGTTTGTTAGAAGATACCAATCTTTGCGCTATCCATACCAAGCGAATAATCATCATGCCGAGCGGGAAACGGCGAAATAATATTCACAACAAACGGTTCTAATTAGGACCACAAAATCGTTCTCAGAAGAATTACAATTGAAATTTCCATTTCGTGCTATGGAAAATAACTTCCCTCTTATCGGGTTAGTTATTTTCTATAATAATATCCGAAAAATGTACGATAAAACTAATAAACTGACCAAGTTTATTGAAGTTGCCGATTTGTTTTCCAACGTCAATTATTTGCGCTGTGTTGTACGGAACAAACAGATTTTTGCGCGATTCGTTGGGAAATAATCAAAACAATTGTGTAGTAGATTCCGTAGATTTTACCGTAAATTTTGATAGATTTTGTAAAAGCATTAATTAGCCTGCTTTGATTGGTGGTTTTTGATAATCTTTCAAGAACATTAGTAAATGTGGCAACCCTGCTACTAAGCGAAAGCTACACCAAAAAGAATGATGAAAATATTTCCATTTGTCGCACAAAAGGATGGACTTCCATCTGCACTAAGAAGTTTATAAAAGAGATCGCATTGCGATATACAATGCTCATTCGATGTGAGCTGCGAAAGGGGAATGTTCGTGTATGTACGCAGCAGAAGCGAGTTCGGGCAAGGTTCGAATCGTTAGAAAGGATTCTCGTCTGGTATCACCAAAAATAGTTATCTGCAAACCGTTATTTTTAGGATGAAAACATAATGGAGAAAGAATTGAATTAGAAAGTTCCATTTAACAACTTGCATTGAGTTTGCGCCTGCCAAGTCTGCTGTACTTTATCAGTGACACATATAAACCAATGTTTACCGAATTAATCTACAAACTACTAAGCGAAAGCCACACCAAAAAGAATGATGAAAATATTTCCATTTGTCGCACAAAAGGATGGACTTCCATCTGCACTAAGAAGTTTATAAAAGAGATCGCATTGCGATATACAATGCTCATTCGGTGTGAGCTGCGAAAGGGGAATGTTCGTGTATGTACGCAGCAGAAGCGAATTCGGGCAAGGTTCGAATCGTTAGAAAGGCTTTTCGTCTGGTATCACCAAAAATAGTTATCTGCAAACCGTTCTTTTTAGGATGAAAACATAATGGAGAAAGAATTGAATTATAAAGTTCCATTTAATAACTTGGATTGAGTTTGCGCCTGTCAAGTCTGCTGTACTTTATCAGTGACACATATAAACCAATGTTTATCGAATTAATCTACAAACCCGTAGGTTTTCGCAAATCTTTCAAGAACATTAGTGAATGTGGCAACCCTGCTACTAAGCGAAAGCCACACCAAAAAGAATGATGAAAATATTTCCATTTGTCGCACAAAAGGATGGACTTCCATCTGCACTAAGAAGTTTATAAAAGAGATCGCATTGCGATATACAATGCTCATTCGATGTGAGCTGCGAAAGGGGAATGTTCGTGTATGTACGCAGCAGAAGCGAATTCGGGCAAGGTTCGAATCGTTAGAAAGGCTTTTCGTCTGGTATCACCAAAAATAGTTATCTGCAAACCGTTCTTTTTAGGATGAAAACATAATGGAGAAAGAATTGAATTATAAAGTTCCATTTAATAACTTGGATTGAGTTTGCGCCTGTCAAGTCTGCTGTACTTTATCAGTGACACATATAAACCAATGTTTATCGAATTAATCTACAAACCCGTAGGTTTTCGCAAATCTTTCAAGAACATTAGTGAATGTGGCAACCCTGCTACTAAGCGAAAGCCACACCAAAAAGAATGATGAAAATATTTTCATTTGTCGCACAAAAGGATGGACTTCCATCTGCACTAAGAAGTTTATAAAAGAGATCGCATTGCGATATACAATGCTCATTCGATGAGAGCTGCGAAAGGGGAATGTTCGTGTATGTACGCAGCAGAAGCGAGTTCGGGCAAGGTTCGAATCGTTAGAAAGGATTCTCGTCTGGTATCACCAAAAATAGTTATCTGCAAACCGTTCTTTTTAGGATGAAAACATAATGGAGAAAGAATTGAATTATAAAGTTCCATTTAATAACTTGGATTGAGTTTGCGCCTGTCAAGTCTGCTGTACTTTATCAGTGACACATATAAACCAATGTTTATCGAATTAATCTACAAACCCGTAGGTTTTCGCAAATCTTTCAAGAACATTAGTGAATGTGGCAACCCTGCTACTAAGCGAAAGCCACACCAAAAAGAATGATGAAAATATTTCCATTTGTCGCATAAAAGGATGGACTTCCATCTGCACTAAGAAGTTTATAAAAGAGATCGCATTGCGATATACAATGCTCATTCGGTGTGAGCTGCGAAAGGGGAATGTTCGTGTATGTACGCAGCAGAAGCGAATTCGGGCAAGGTTCGAATCGTTAGAAAGGCTTTTCGTCTGGTATCACCAAAAATAGTTATCTGCAAACCGTTCTTTTTAGGATGAAAACATAATGGAGAAAGAATTGAATTATAAAGTTCCATTTAATAACTTGGATTGAGTTTGCGCCTGTCAAGTCTGCTGTACTTTATCAGTGACACATATAAACCAATGTTTATCGAATTAATCTACAAACCCGTAGGTTTTCGCAAATCTTTCAAGAACATTAGTGAATGTGGCAACCCTGCTACTAAGCGAAAGCCACACCAAAAAGATGGGTGGGTAATGTCTAGGACATAACCGGAGTGTCGTGACTACTCGTTTGACTTGTAATTCAAATCGAATGATACTCAATGAAATATGTGGGAATGTTTCAAGTTATTCTTTATAATAATTATGGTGGTTCTGAAAAGAACCTTTGTTGTTGGCGTCTGCGTTGATCGGGGATGCGCTGGATTCTAAGCTCGTTGAGACATTCATTCATGAAATGAACAAATTTCATATTTTCTTGCTTTGAACTATCAATGTTAAAATCTCTCGAAACAACCATCGGAATCTTTTCCGTACAGAAATGAACACGCTTAGCGAAAAACTAGGGGCGGGTAATGTCCGGGACATAACCGCGATGCTCATATTCTTAAAATTCTGCTTGTATCTCCTTCAAATGGCTAAATTTTGCGCATTAAGTTCGATTCACCGGGCTCAGCGAAATTTTCCTGGAGATCCCGTTCGTTAGTATATTCAGCAAAACAATTTTATTACCGAGTTCTCCGCGTTGAATACAGGTCAATAATTTCATATAATGATTTCAACATGCAGACAATGTACATGTATGACAGGTGGGAGTGTTCTGAAGTGGTTTTAGTGGAGGTAACAACATAAAATCATGTATTGGACATTTTACAATGATTCTCCTTAACCCTGCAAAACCACGTGGTTGGCAGCAGAGGGTTAAGTTGTTTGGAAGAGATGACAGTTAATATATGATAACTAAAAATATAAAATTGTTCTATAAATTGCAAAGTTATTGCCGCGTTGACCTGAAAATTTGTCATTTCATTCATAAAGGAACAATCATTGAAATTATGTCAATTTATGCTTTGCAAGATTTGAAATAACTTCGAAGTGTGGTCACGACACCCCTGTTATGTCATATACATTACCAACCCATCTTTTTCCATTTTGCCTTTGTCCTAATAAGGACGGTTTGTGGATAACTATGTTGATACAAGACGGGAATCTTTTAAAACAATTCAAACCTTGCAGACGATTGTTTTTACTGCGTACATCCATACGATCTTTCCCCTTTCGCAGCTCACGCCGAATGAGCACACTTTTCATCAAGCTGTTCCTATTTATTGACTTTACAATGCAGATGGAAGGACGTCCTTTTGTTCGATAAATGAAAATATTTTCATCATTCGTTTTGGTGTAGCTTTCGCTTAGTGGCAGAGTTGCCACATTCACTGATTTTCTTGGAAGGATTTGCAAAAACCTTCGGGTTTGTAGATTGGAAAAACATTTTCTTATGATTCACTGGTAAAAGTACAGAATTACCAAGCGCAAACTTAATACTAGTTAATAAAAGAAACTTTCTAATTAAATTCTTTTTCCATTTTGCCTTTGTCCTAATAAGGACGGTTTGTGGATAACTATGTTGATTCAAGACGGGAATCTTTTAAAACAATTCAAACCTTGCCGACGATTGTTTTTACTGCGTACATCCGTACGATCTTTCCCCTTTCGTAGCTCACACCGAATGAGCACGGTTTTCATCATGGTGTTCCTTTTTATTGACTTTACAATGCAGATGGAAGGACGTCCTTTTGTTCGATAAATGAAAATATTTTCATCATTCGTTTTGGTGTAGCTTTCGCTTAGTTGCCACATTCACTGATTTTCTTGGAAGGATTTGCAAAAACCTTCGGGTTTGTAGATTGGAAAAACATTTTCTTATGATTCACTGGTAAAAGTACAGAATTACCAAGCGCAAACTTAATACTAGTTAATAAAAGAAACTTTCTAATTAAATTCTTTTTCCATTTTGCATTCGTCCTAATAAGGACGGTTTGTGGATAACTATGTTGATACAAGACGGGAATCTTTTAAAACAATTCAAACCTTGCCGACGATTGTTTTTACTGCGTACATCCATACGATCTTTCCCCTTTCGCAGCTCACACCGAATGAGTACGCTTTGCAGTCTTCGATGTTTTGGTGGCATTTTTAGTGGCAGTTACTACCGCTTTTCAGTGACTGCGTTTCTTAGCCTTTGGCTTTTTGGCCTTCTCACCGCCACCACCTCCACCAACGTTTTTCTGCTTCTCTCCGATGGTAGCTGATTTGATTGGTCGTCCGATGCAGCTTCTCACGACCACGCACGTCTGTTATGCACTGCGTCTTACACACGTCTGGTTTTGAGAAAAACTGCGACACCCCTATTTATAGGTTTTATCATTAATGTTGATTCTCATTTAAAGTAGTTTTTGAACTATTTAAACAAATTTTATATAGCAAACAACGTATCGGTAGCAAGCGTTGAACGTTTTCCTTCCGATTTATGAAACAAGATTGGCAATCCGTTTAGTAGAAGAAAAGTTATTAACGTTCAAAATGTACGTAACGCTTTCGCTAATATGCACTACTATCGCTTTCTCGCTCGTTCTCGTGGCGTGCATGAGCCTTTCCTTTCCGTCCGACTTCTAATGGCTTAACCAAAATTAATATCCCGGCTTTCCCCCACCAACTGCTCTCGTCAAGCAACCCAATACGAATAATCATAGGAACAAACATGTAGTGGACCTTTATATAAACTTTTCATTATTTTATTGTTCATTTGCTGCACCATTTTGACGGCTCTGTGCGGGATGGGCTGAAAATTTTCACTTTTCCGAGACGTTTTCGAAAGATTTTTCAAAACACTATTTTTCCGTTGATAATGAATATCCTACATATTCCAAAATTTAATACAACATTGGTACAAATATTTTCGACAAAATGCCGAAGAAATTGATTAAATCCATTCAGTACAACAAAAGATATAAGCGTTCAAAATCTTACATCATTTTTCTTCCGAAATTTTGAAAAGGGGCCCCTATATTGAAAGGTAAGTCGTTAGTCACGACAAAAGAATGATGAAAATATTTCCATTTGTCGCACAAAAGGATGGACTTCCATCTGCACTAAGAAGTTTATAAAAGAGATCGCATTGCGATATACAATGCTCATTCGATGTGAGCTGCGAAAGGGGAATGTTCGTGTATGTACGCAGCAGAAGCGAGTTCGGGCAAGGTTCGAATCGTTAGAAAGGATTCTCGTCTGGTATCACCAAAAATAGTTATCTGCAAACCGTTCTTTTTAGGATGAAAACATAATGGAGAAAGAATTGAATTATAAAGTTCCATTTAATAACTTGGATTGAGTTTGCGCCTGTCAAGTCTGCTGTACTTTATCAGTGACACATATAAACCAATGTTTATCGAATTAATCTACAAACCCGTAGGTTTTCGCAAATCTTTCAAGAACATTAGAGAATGTGGCAACCCTGCTACTAAGCGAAAGCCACACCAAAAAGAATGATGAAAATATTTCCATTTGTCGCACAAAAGGATGGACTTCCATCTGCACTAAGAAGTTTATAAAAGAGATCGCATTGCGATATACAATGCTCATTCGATGTGAGCTGCGAAAGGGGTTCATGTATATACGCAGCAGAAGCGAATTCGGGGGCAAGGTTCGAATCGTTAGAAAGGATTCTCGTCTGGTATCACCAAAAATAGTTATCTGCAAACCGTTCTTATTAGGATGAAAACATAATGGAGAAAGAATTGAATTAGAAAGTTCCATTTAATAACTTGGATTGAGTTTGCGCCTGTCAATTCTTCTGTACATGTACCAGTGATTCATATAAGCAAATGTTTATCAAATTAATCTACAAACCCGAAGGTTTTTGCAAGTCCTAGAAAATCAGTGAATGTGGCAATCTCATTCGACATGAAATTTCCGTAAACATTCATTCAAAAAGTGCATTGGTTCAAATTATCCATGAATGTCATATGATATGCCCAAGTTTAGTCCTACGTCAACACCGCGGTTATGTCCCGGACATTACCCACTCCTAGTTTTTTTATAGTCGCGAATAAACACTACTATATCGCCTGTCTCGCTCGTGTACGTGCCATGTGCCTTTTCGTTCTGTATACGGTTCGATTCGGCTACTATACTTCCCCCACCATTTCCATTCCGGAGCCAGTGTTGCCAGACTTGATTTTTTCAGCTTTTCATTAGATTTGCAAAAAAATATTCCTAAAAAGAAAAACTATGTATGAGCAAAAAAAATCGCCTAGAAATCAATAAAATTCCAACAGTAGAAGAATATCAAACAGAAATAGTTTGTTCATCAGTAACAATTTGTTCCATCATAGATCAGTATCAGATATCGATATTTAAGTACCATAGAAGCCAATATAACGTACCATGTAGACGGATGTATAGAAAATCTTTATAAGTTAAAAAAAAAAAACCCGTTTGTTTTTCGATTTACTTTTTCTTTCTTTCTTTTTCAGGAGAATCAATTTCCGGGCAATCGTTTTCCAGGGAAAATGCTACCATGTCAGCATTAGTCCGGATAAAGCAGATTTCGGCAATCCCAAGCTACTAAAACAGTGGCAACAGTGAACTTCGTGTTCGCGCTATTTCCCCTTCAAACCAACACATCACGAGTAAGCATATAGATAGCAAAATGGTAATCTACCTAGGCGGCGGCGACTGAGAATGTGTGTGCATCAGTATAAAAGCGCTACTCAATGGGCCGAATTGCAACATTCGGTATTGGAATCTCGCTGCTGCAGGTGTGCTGCGCTAGCCTACTAAGCTATTACCTACAACAACCAAGAAGATGACTGGCCGTGGCAAAGGAGGCAAAGGGCTCGGCAAGGGAGGCGCTAAGCGGCACCGCAAGGTGCTTCGTGACAATATCCAGGGCATCACCAAACCCGCCATTCGTCGTCTGGCTCGACGTGGAGGAGTGAAGCGAATCTCCGGTTTGATATACGAGGAAACCCGTGGTGTGCTGAAGATTTTTCTGGAAAACGTTATCCGGGACGCTGTGACGTACACTGAACATGCCAAACGGAAGACCGTCACTGCGATGGATGTCGTCTATGCGCTTAAACGCCAGGGACGCACATTGTACGGTTTTGGTGGTTAAGCCCTACCACGACGTTCACGACAACACAAAAGGCCCTTTTCAGGGCCACCAAATGTTTAGAAAAAAGATGGGTGGGTAATGTCTAGGACATAACCGGAGTGTCGTGACTACTCGTTTGACTTGTAATTCAAATCGAATGATACTCAATGAAATATGTGGGAATGTTTCAAGTTATTCTTTATAATAATTATGGTGGTTTTGAAAAGAACCTTTATTGTTGGCGTCTGCGTTGATAGGGGATGCGCTGGATTCTAAGCTGGTTGAGACATTCATTCATGAAATGAACAATTTTCTTGCTTTGAAATATCAATGTTAAAATCTCTCGAAACAACCATCGGAATCTTTTTCGTACAGAAATGAACACACTTAGCAAAAGCTAGGAGCGGGTAATGTCCGGGACATAACCGCGATGATCATATTCTTAAAATTCTGCTTGTATCTCTTTCAAATGGCTAAATTTTACGCATTAAGTTCGATTCACCGGGCTCAGCGAAATTTTCCTGGGGATCCCGTTCGTTAGTATATTCAGCAAAACAATTTTATTACCGAGTTCTCCGCATTGAATACAGGTCAATAATTTCATATAATGATTTCAACAAGCAGACAATGTGCATGTATGACAGGTGGGAGTGTTCTGAAGTGGTTTTAGTGGAGGTAACAACATAAAATCATGTATTGGACATTTTACAATGATTCTCCTTAACCCTGCAAAACCACGGGGTTGGCAGCAGAGGGTTAAGTTGTTTGGAAGAGATGACAGTTAATATATGATAACTAAAAATATAAAATTGTTCTATAAATTGCAAAGTTATTGCCGCGTTGACCTGAAAATTTGTCATTTCATTCATAAAGGAACAATCATTGAAATTATGTCAATTTATGCTTTGCAAGATTTGAAATAACTTCGAAGTGTGGTCACGACACCCCTGTTATGTCATATACATCACCAACCCATCTTTTCATCATTCGTTTTGGTGTAGCTTTCGCTTAGTGGCAGAGTTGCGACATTCACTGATTTTCTTGAAAGGATTTGCAAAAACCTTCGAGTTTGCAGATTAGAAAAACATTTTC
This sequence comes from Topomyia yanbarensis, assembly GCF_030247195.1. Classification (NCBI taxonomy): domain Eukaryota; kingdom Metazoa; phylum Arthropoda; class Insecta; order Diptera; family Culicidae; genus Topomyia; species Topomyia yanbarensis. The sequence continues at coordinate 281,397 of NW_026683294.1, read as the reverse complement.
TTATGATTCACTGGTAAAAGTACAAAATTCTCAAGCGCAAACTTAATACTAGTTAATAAAAGAAACTTTCTAATTAAATTCTTTTTCCATTTTACATTCGTCCTAATAAGGACGGTTTGTAGATAACTATGTTGATACAAGACGGGAATCTTTTAAAACAATTAAAACCTTACCGACGATTGTTTTTACTGCGTACATACATCTTTCCCCTTTCGCAGCTCACTCCGAATGAGTACGCTTCGCATCAAGGTGTTCCTATTTATAGACTTTACAATGCAGATGGAAGGCCGTCCTTTTGTTCGATAAATGAAAATATTTTCATCATTCGTTTTGGTGTAGCTTTCGCTTAGTGGCAGAGTTGCCACATTCACTGATTTTCTTGGAAGGATTTGCAAAAACCTTCGGGTTTGTAGATTAGAAAAACATTTTCTTACGATTCACAGGTAAAAGTACAGAATTACCAAGCGCAAACTTAATACTAGTTAAAAAAGAAACTTTCTAATTAAATTCTTTTTCCATTTTGCCTTCGTCCTGATAAGGCCGGTTTGTCTATGTTGATACAAGACGGGAATCTTTTAAAACAATTCAAACCTTGCCGACGATTGTTTTTACTGCGTACATACATCTTTCCCCTTTCGCAGCTCACACCGAATGAGCACAGTTTTCATCATGGTGTTCCTATTTATAGACTTTACAATGCAGATGGAAGGCCGTCCTTTTGTTCGATAAATGAAAATATTTTCATCATTCGTTTTGGTGTAGCTTTCGCTTAGTAGCAGAGTTGCCACATTCACTGATTTTCTTGGAAGGATTTGCAAAAACCTTCGAGTTTGTAGATTAGAAAAACATTTTCTCATGCTTCACTGGTAAAAGTACAGAATTACCAAGCGCAAACTTAATACTAGTTAATAAAAGAAACTTTCTAATTAAATTCTTTTTCCATTTTGCCTTCGTCCTGATAAGGACGGTTTGTCTATGTTGATACAAGACGGGAATCTTTTAAAACAATTCAAACCTTGCCGACGATTGTTTTTACTGCGTACATACATCTTTCCCCTTTCGCAGCTCACACCGAATGAGCACAGTTTTCATCATGGTGTTCCTATTTATAGACTTTACAATGCAGATGGAAGGCCGTCCTTTTGTTCGATAAATGAAAATATTTTCATCATTCGTTTTGGTGTAGCTTTCGCTTAGTAGCAGAGTTGCCACATTCACTGATTTTCTTGGAAGGATTTGCAAAAACCTTCGAGTTTGTAGATTAGAAAAACATTTTCTCATGATTCACTGGTAAAAGTACAGAATTACCAAGCGCAAACTTAATACTAGTTAATAAAAGAAACTTTCTAATTAAATTCTTTTTCCATTTTGCCTTCGTCCTGATAAGGCCGGTTTGTCTATGTTGATACAAGACGGGAATCTTTTAAAACAATTCAAACCTTGCCGACGATTGTTTTTACTGCGTACATACATCTTTCCCCTTTCGCAGCTCACACCGAATGAGCACGGTTTTCATCATGGTGTTCCTATTTATTGACTTTACAATGCAGATGGAAGGCCGTCCTTTTGTTCGATAAATGAAAATATTTTCATCATTCGTTTTGGTGTAGCTTTCGCTTAGTGGCAGAGTTGCCACATTCACTGATTTTCTTGGAAGGATTTGCAAAAACCTTCGGGTTTGTAGATTAGAAAAACATTTTCTTACGATTCACAGGTAAAAGTACAGAATTACCAAGCGCAAACTTAGTACTAGTTAATAAAAGAAACTTTCTAATTAAATTCTTTTTCCATTTTGCCTTCGTCCTGATAAGGACGGTTTGTCTATGTTGATACAAGACGGGAATCTTTTAAAACAATTCAAACCTTGCCGACGATTGTTTTTACTGCGTACATACATCTTTCCCCTTTCGCAGCTCACACCGAATGAGCACAGTTTTCATCATGGTGTTCCTATTTATAGACTTTACAATGCAGATGGAAGGCCGTCCTTTTGTTCGATAAATGAAAATATTTTCATCATTCGTTTTGGTGTAGCTTTCGCTTAGTGGCAGAGTTGCCACATTCACTGATTTTCTTGGAAGGATTTGCAAAAACCTTCGGATTTGTAGATTAGAAAAACATTTTCTCATGATTCACTGGTAAAAGTACAGAATTACCAAGCGCAAACTTAATACTGGTTAATAAAAGAAACTTTCTAATTAAATTCTTTTTCCATTTTGCATTCGTCCTAATAAGGACGGTTTGTCTATGTTGATACAAGACGGGAATCTTTTAAAACAATTCAAACCTTGCCGACGATTGTTTTTACTGCGTACATACATCTTTCCCCTTTCGCAGCTCACACCGAATGAGCACGGTTTTCATCATGGTGTTCCTATTTATTGACTTTACAATGCAGATGGAAGGCCGTCCTTTTGTTCGATAAATGAAAATATTTTCATCATTCGTTTTGGTGTAGCTTTCGCTTAGTGGCAGAGTTGCCACATTCACTGATTTTCTTGGAAGGATTTGCAAAAACCTTCGGATTTGTAGATTAGAAAAACATTTTCTCATGATTCACTGGTAAAAGTACAGAATTACCAAGCGCAAACTTAATACTAGTTAATAAAAGAAACTTTCTAATTAAATTCTTTTTCCATTTTGCATTCGTCCTAATAAGGACGGTTTGTGGATAACTATGTTGATACAAGACGGGAATCTTTTGAAACAATTCAAACCTTGCCGACGATTGTTTTTACTGCGTACATCCATACGATCTTTCCCCTTTCGTAGCTCACACCGAATGAGTACGCTTTGCAGCCTTCGATGTTTTGGTAGCATTTTTAGTGGCAGTTACTACCGCCTTTTCAGTGACTGCGTTTCTTAGCCTTTGGCTTTTTGGCCTTCTCACCGCCACCACCGTTTTTCCTCTCTCCGGTGGTAGCCAATTTGATTGGTCGTCCGATGCAGCTTCTCACGACCACGCACGTCTGTTATGCACTGCGTCTTACACACGTCTGGCTTTGAGAAAAGCTGCGACACCCCTATTTATAGGTTTTATCATTAATGTTGATTCTCATTTAAAGTAGTTTTTGAACTATTTAAACAAATTTTATATAGCAAACAACGTATCGGTAGCAAGCGTTGAACGTTTTCCTTCCGATTTATGAAACAAGATTGGCAATCCGTTTAGTAGAAGATAAGTTATTAAGGTTCAAATTGTACGTAACGCTTTCGCTAATATTCACTACTATCGCTTTCTCGCTCGTTCTCGTGGCGTGCATGAGCCTTTCCTTTCCGTCCGACTTCTAATGGCTTAACCAAAATTAATATCCCGGCTTTCCCCCACCAACTGCTCTCGTCAAGCAACCCAATACGAATAATCATAGGAACAAACATGTAGTGGACCTTTATATAAACTTTTCATTATTTTATTGTTCATTCGCTGCACCATTTTGACGGCTCTGTGCGGGATGGGCTGAAAATTTTCACTTTTCCGAGTCGTTTTCGAAAGATTTTTCAAAACACTATTTTTCCGTTGATAATGAATATCCTACATATTCCAAAATTTAATACAACATTGGTACAAATATTTTCGACAAAATGCCGAAGAAATTGATTAAATCCATTCAGTACAACAAAAGATATAAGCGTTCAAAATCTTACATCATTTTTCTTCCGAAATTTTGAAAAGGGGCCCCTATATTGAAAGGTAAGTCGTTAGTCACGACAAAAGAATTAGTTTGAAATGTATCCTTCATATTTTCATTCATGTTGCAGGGGCGTACTGTTTAGTGTGCGATTTTGATTGATATGCGAGAGACCAGTGTTACGACAACGCGCTCAGTCGCTGGGTTTCCCTTTTTTGTCGTGACTAACGACTTACCTTTCAATATAGGGGCCCCTTTTCAAAATTTCGGAAGAAAAATGATGTAAGATTTTGAACGCTTATATCTTTTGTTGTACTGAATGGATTTAATCAATTTCTTCGGCATTTTGTCGAAAATATTTGTACCAATGTTGTATTAAATTTTGGAATATGTAGGATATTCATTATCAACGGAAAAATAGTGTTTTGAAAAATCTTTCGAAAACGACTCGGAAAAGTGAAAATTTTCAGCCCATCCCGCACAGAGCCGTCAAAATGGTGCAGCGAATGAACAATAAAATAATGAAAAGTTTATATAAAGGTCCACTACATGTTTGTTCCTATGATTATTCGTATTGGGTTGCTTGACGAGAGCAGTTGGTGGGGGAAAGCCGGGATATTAATTTTGGTTAAGCCATTAGAAGTCGGACGGAAAGGAAAGGCTCATGCACGCCACGAGAACGAGCGAGAAAGCGATAGTAGTGCATATTAGCGAAAGCGTTACGTACATTTTGAACCTTATTAACTTTTCTTCTACAAAACGGATTGCCAATCTTGTTTCATAAATCGGAAGGAAAACGTTCAATGCTTGCTACCGATACGTTCTTTGCTATATAAAATTTGTTTAAATAGTTCAAAAACTACTTTAAATGAAATCAACATTAATGATAAAACCTATAAATAGGGGTGTCGCAGCTTTTCTCAAAACCAGACGTGTGTAAGACGCAGTGCATAACAGACGTGCGTGGTCGTGAGAAGCTGCATCGGACGACCAATCAAATCAGCTACCATCGGAGAGAAGAAGAAAAACGTTGGTAGAGGTGGTGGCGGTGAGAAGTCCAAAAAGCCAAAGGCTAAGAAACGCAGTCACTGAAAAGGCGGTAGTAACTGCCACTAAAAATGCCACCAAAACATCGAAGGCTGCAAAGCGTACTCATTCGGTGTGAGCTGCGAAAGGGGAAAGATCGTATGGATGTACGCAGTAAAAACAATCGTCGGCAAGGTTTGAATTGTTTTAAAAAATTCCCGTCTTGTATCAACATAGTTATCTACAAACCGTCCTTATTAGGACGAATACAAAATGGAAAAAGAATTCAATTAGAAAGTTTCTTTTATTAACTGGTATTAAATTTGCGCTTGGTAATTCTGTACTTTTACCAGTGAATCATAAGAAAATGTTTTTCTAATTTACAAACCCGAAGGTTTTTGCAAATCCTTCCAAAAAAATCAGTGAATGTGGCAACTCTACCCAGGGTGGCCAAATAGAATTCCTTAATATCGGTAGGGTCACTAAAAGTTTATCGGTAGTTATCGGTAGGCCGGGTTGTTGTCCCAAAAACGTAGTATTGACATAGAATTGTAAAATACTGACAACACAGATCTCAGACCAAATCCAACCCAAAAAATGAATGTTGGATGTGTCCACAATCAATAAAAATCGGTAGTTTTCGGTAGGAATAACAAAATATCGGTAGTTTTACCTTGGTCGTCTGTGAATCGGTAGGGAAGACCAAAATCGGTAGGACTACCGATAAATCGGTAGGTCTGGCCACCCTGACTCTACCACTAAGCGAAAGCTACACCAAAACGAATGATGAAAATATTTTCATTTATCGAACAAAAGGACGTCCTTCCATCTGCATTGTAAAGTCAATAAATAGGAACACCATGATGAAAATCGTGCTCATTCGGTGTGAGCTGCGAAAGGGGAAAGATCGTACGGATGTACGCAGTAAAAACAATCGTCGGCAAGGTTTGAATTGTTTTAAAAGATTCCCGTCTTGAATCAACATAGTTATCCACAAACCGTCCTTATTAGGACAAAGGCAAAATGGAAAAAGAATTTAATTAGAAAGTTTCTTTTATTAACTAGTATTAAGTTTGCGCTTGGTAATTCTGTACTTTTACCAGTGAATCATAAGAAAATGTTTTTCCAATCTACAAACCCGAAGGTTTTTGCAAATCCAAGAAAATCAGTGAATCTGGCAACTCTGCCACTAAGCGAAAGCTACACCAAAACGAATGATGAAAATATTTTCATTTATCGAACAAAAAGACGTCCTTCCATCTGCATTGTAAAGTCAATAAATAGGAACAGCTTGATGAAAAGTGTGCTCATTCGGCGTGAGCTGCAAAAGGGGAAAGATCGTACGGATGTACGCAGTAAAAACAATCGTCTGCAAGGTTTGAATTGTTTTAAAAGATTCCCGTCTTGAATCAACATAGTTATCCACAAACCGTCCTTATTAGGACGAAGGCAAAATGGAAAAAGAATTTAATTAGAAAGTTTCTTTTATTAACTAGTATTAAGTTTGCGCTTGGTAATTCTATACTTTTACCAGTGAATCAGAAAATGTTTTTCTAATCTACAAACCCGAAGGTTTTTGCAAATCCTTCCAAAAAAATCAGTGAATGTGGCAACTCTACCACTAAGCGAAAGCTACACCAAAACGAATGATGAAAATATTTTCATTTATCGAACAAAAGGACGTCCTTCCATCTGCATTGTAAAGTCAATAAATAGGAACAGCTTGATGAAAAGTGTGCTCATTCGGCGTGAGCTGCGAAAGGGGAAAGATCGTACGGATGTACGCAGTAAAAACAATCGTCTGCAAGGTTTGAATTTTTTTAAAAGATTCCCGTCTTGAATCAACATAGTTATCCATAAACCGTCCTTATTAGGACAAAGGCAAAATGGAAAAAGAATTTAATTAGAAAGTTTCTTTTATTAACTAGTATTAAGTTTGCGCTTGGTAATTCTGTACTTTTACCAGTGAATCAGAAAATGTTTTTCTAATCTACAAACCCGAAGGTTTTTGCAAATCCTTCCAAAAAAATCAGTGAATGTGGCAACTCTACCACTAAGCGAAAGCTACACCAAAACGAATGATGAAAATATTTTCATTTATCGAACAAAAGGACGTCCTTCCATCTGCATTGTAAAGTCAATAAATAGGAACAGCTTGATGAAAAGTGTGCTCATTCGGCGTGAGCTGCGAAAGGGGAAAGATCGTACGGATGTACGCAGTAAAAACAATCGTCTGCAAGGTTTGAATTTTTTTAAAAGATTCCCGTCTTGAATCAACATAGTTATCCACAAACCGTCCTTATTAGGACAAAGGCAAAATGGAAAAAGAATTTAATTAGAAAGTTTCTTTTATTAACTAGTATTAAGTTTGCGCTTGGTAATTCTGTACTTTTACCAGTGAATCATAAGAAAATGTTTTTCCAATCTACAAACCCGAAGGTTTTTGCAAATCCTTCCAAGAAAATCAGTGAATCTGGCAACTCTGCCACGAATGATGAAAATATTTTCATTTATCGAACAAAAGGACGTCCTTCCATCTGCATTGTAAAGTCAATAAATAGGAACAGCTTGATGAAAATCGTGCTCATTCGGTGTGAGCTGCGAAAGGGGAAAGATCGTACGGATGTACGCAGTAAAAACAATCGTCGGCAAGGTTTGAATTGTTTTAAAAGATTCCCGTCTTGAATCAACATAGTTATCCACAAACCGTCCTTATTAGGACAAAGGCAAAATGGAAAAAGAATTTAATTAGAAAGTTTCTTTTATTAACTAGTATTAAGTTTGCGCTTGGTAATTCTGTACTTTTACCAGTGAATCATAAGAAAATGTTTTTCCAATCTACAAACCCGAAGGTTTTTGCAAATCCAAGAAAATCAGTGAATCTGGCAACTCTGCCACTAAGCGAAAGCTACACCAAAACGAATGATGAAAATATTTTCATTTATCGAACAAAAGGACGTCCTTCCATCTGCATTGTAAAGTCAATAAATAGGAACAGCTTGATGAAAAGTGTGCTCATTCGGCGTGAGCTGCGAAAGGGGAAAGATCGTACGGATGTACGCAGTAAAAACAATCGTCTGCAAGGTTTGAATTGTTTTAAAAGATTCCCGTCTTGAATCAACATAGTTATCCACAAACCGTCCTTATTAGGACGAAGGCAAAATGGAAAAAGAATTTAATTAGAAAGTTTCTTTTATTAACTAGTATTAAGTTTGCGCTTGGTAATTCTGTACTTTTACCAGTGAATCAGAAAATGTTTTTCTAATCTACAAACCCGAAGGTTTTTGCAAATCCTTCCAAAAAATCAGTGAATGTGGCAACTCTACCACTAAGCGAAAGCTACACCAAAACGAATGATGAAAATATTTTCATTTATCGAACAAAAGGACGTCCTTCCATCTGCATTGTAAAGTCAATAAATAGGAACAGCTTGATGAAAAGTGTGCTCATTCGGCGTGAGCTGCGAAAGGGGAAAGATCGTACGGATGTACGCAGTGAAAACAATCGTCTGCAAGGTTTGAATTGTTTTAAAAGATTCCCGTCTTGTATCAACATAGTTATCTACAAACCGTCCTTATTAGGACGAATACAAAATGGAAAAAGAATTCAATTAGAAAGTTTCTTTTATTAACTGGTATTAAGTTTGCGCTTGGTAATTCTGTACTTTTACCAGTGAATCATAAGAAAATGTTTTTCTAATTTACAAACCCGAAGGTTTTTGCAAATCCTTCCAAAAAAATCAGTGAATGTGGCAACTCTACCACTAAGCGAAAGCTACACCAAAACGAATGATGAAAATATTTTCATTTATCGAACAAAAGGACGTCCTTCCATCTGCATTGTAAAGTCAATAAATAGGAACACCATGATGAAAATCGTGCTCATTCGGTGTGAGCTGCGAAAGGGGAAAGATCGTACGGATGTACGCAGTAAAAACAATCGTCGGCAAGGTTTGAATTGTTTTAAAAGATTCCCGTCTTGAATCAACATAGTTATCCACAAACCGTCCTTATTAGGACAAAGGCAAAATGGAAAAAGAATTTAATTAGAAAGTTTCTTTTATTAACTAGTATTAAGTTTGCGCTTGGTAATTCTGTACTTTTACCAGTGAATCATAAGAAAATGTTTTTCCAATCTACAAACCCGAAGGTTTTTGCAAATCCAAGAAAATCAGTGAATCTGGCAACTCTGCCACTAAGCGAAAGCTACACCAAAACGAATGATGAAAATATTTTCATTTATCGAACAAAAGGACGTCCTTCCATCTGCATTGTAAAGTCAATAAATAGGAACAGCTTGATGAAAAGTGTGCTCATTCGGCGTGAGCTGCGAAAGGGGAAAGATCGTACGGATGTACGCAGTAAAAACAATCGTCTGCAAGGTTTGAATTGTTTTAAAAGATTCCCGTCTTGAATCAACATAGTTATCCACAAACCGTCCTTATTAGGACGAAGGCAAAATGGAAAAAGAATTTAATTAGAAAGTTTCTTTTATTAACTAGTATTAAGTTTGCGCTTGGTAATTCTATACTTTTACCAGTGAATCAGAAAATGTTTTTCTAATCTACAAACCCGAAGGTTTTTGCAAATCCTTCCAAAAAAATCAGTGAATGTGGCAACTCTACCACTAAGCGAAAGCTACACCAAAACGAATGATGAAAATATTTTCATTTATCGAACAAAAGGACGTCCTTCCATCTGCATTGTAAAGTCAATAAATAGGAACAGCTTGATGAAAAGTGTGCTCATTCGGCGTGAGCTGCGAAAGGGGAAAGATCGTACGGATGTACGCAGTAAAAACAATCGTCTGCAAGGTTTGAATTTTTTTAAAAGATTCCCGTCTTGAATCAACATAGTTATCCATAAACCGTCCTTATTAGGACAAAGGCAAAATGGAAAAAGAATTTAATTAGAAAGTTTCTTTTATTAACTAGTATTAAGTTTGCGCTTGGTAATTCTGTACTTTTACCAGTGAATCAGAAAATGTTTTTCTAATCTACAAACCCGAAGGTTTTTGCAAATCCTTCCAAAAAAATCAGTGAATGTGGCAACTCTACCACTAAGCGAAAGCTACACCAAAACGAATGATGAAAATATTTTCATTTATCGAACAAAAGGACGTCCTTCCATCTGCACTGTAAAGTCGATAAATAGGAACAGCTTGATGAAAAGTGTGCTCATTCGGCGTGAGCTGCGAAAGGGGAAAGATCGTACGGATGTACGCAGTAAAAACAATCGTCTGCAAGGTTTGAATTTTTTTAAAAGATTCCCGTCTTGAATCAACATAGTTATCCACAAACCGTCCTTATTAGGACAAAGGCAAAATGGAAAAAGAATTTAATTAGAAAGTTTCTTTTATTAACTAGTATTAAGTTTGCGCTTGGTAATTCTGTACTTTTACCAGTGAATCATAAGAAAATGTTTTTCCAATCTACAAACCCGAAGGTTTTTGCAAATCCTTCCAAGAAAATCAGTGAATCTGGCAACTCTGCCACGAATGATGAAAATATTTTCATTTATCGAACAAAAGGACGTCCTTCCATCTGCATTGTAAAGTCAATAAATAGGAACAGCTTGATGAAAATCGTGCTCATTCGGTGTGAGCTGCGAAAGGGGAAAGATCGTACGGATGTACGCAGTAAAAACAATCGTCGGCAAGGTTTGAATTGTTTTAAAAGATTCCCGTCTTGAATCAACATAGTTATCCACAAACCGTCCTTATTAGGACAAAGGCAAAATGGAAAAAGAATTTAATTAGAAAGTTTCTTTTATTAACTAGTATTAAGTTTGCGCTTGGTAATTCTGTACTTTTACCAGTGAATCATAAGAAAATGTTTTTCCAATCTACAAACCCGAAGGTTTTTGCAAATCCAAGAAAATCAGTGAATCTGGCAACTCTGCCACTAAGCGAAAGCTACACCAAAACGAATGATGAAAATATTTTCATTTATCGAACAAAAGGACGTCCTTCCATCTGCATTGTAAAGTCAATAAATAGGAACAGCTTGATGAAAAGTGTGCTCATTCGGCGTGAGCTGCGAAAGGGGAAAGATCGTACGGATGTACGCAGTAAAAACAATCGTCTGCAAGGTTTGAATTGTTTTAAAAGATTCCCGTCTTGAATCAACATAGTTATCCACAAACCGTCCTTATTAGGACGAAGGCAAAATGGAAAAAGAATTTAATTAGAAAGTTTCTTTTATTAACTAGTATTAAGTTTGCGCTTGGTAATTCTGTACTTTTACCAGTGAATCAGAAAATGTTTTTCTAATCTACAAACCCGAAGGTTTTTGCAAATCCTTCCAAAAAATCAGTGAATGTGGCAACTCTACCACTAAGCGAAAGCTACACCAAAACGAATGATGAAAATATTTTCATTTATCGAACAAAAGGACGTCCTTCCATCTGCATTGTAAAGTCAATAAATAGGAACAGCTTGATGAAAAGTGTGCTCATTCGGCGTGAGCTGCGAAAGGGGAAAGATCGTACGGATGTACGCAGTGAAAACAATCGTCTGCAAGGTTTGAATTGTTTTAAAAGATTCCCGTCTTGTATCAACATAGTTATCTACAAACCGTCCTTATTAGGACGAATACAAAATGGAAAAAGAATTCAATTAGAAAGTTTCTTTTATTAACTGGTATTAAGTTTGCGCTTGGTAATTCTGTACTTTTACCAGTGAATCATAAGAAAATGTTTTTCTAATTTACAAACCCGAAGGTTTTTGCAAATCCTTCCAAAAAAATCAGTGAATGTGGCAACTCTACCACTAAGCGAAAGCTACACCAAAACGAATGATGAAAATATTTTCATTTATCGAACAAAAGGACGTCCTTCCATCTGCATTGTAAAGTCAATAAATAGGAACACCATGATGAAAATCGTGCTCATTCGGTGTGAGCTGCGAAAGGGGAAAGATCGTATGGATGTACGCAGTAAAAACAATCGTCGGCAAGGTTTGAATTGTTTTAAAAGATTCCCGTCTTGTATCAACATAGTTATCTACAAACCGTCCTTATTAGGACGAATACAAAATGGAAAAAGAATTCAATTAGAAAGTTTCTTTTATTAACTGGTATTAAGTTTGCGCTTGGTAATTCTGTACTTTTACCAGTGAATCATAAGAAAATGTTTTTCTAATTTACAAACCCGAAGGTTTTTGCAAATCCTTCCAAAAAAATCAGTGAATGTGGCAACTCTACCACTAAGCGAAAGCTACACCAAAACGAATGATGAAAATATTTTCATTTATCGAACAAAAGGACGTCCTTCCATCTGCATTGTAAAGTCAATAAATAGGAACACCATGATGAAAATCGTGCTCATTCGGTGTGAGCTGCGAAAGGGGAAAGATCGTACGGATGTACGCAGTAAAAACAATCGTCGGCAAGGTTTGAATTGTTTTAAAAGATTCCCGTCTTGAATCAACATAGTTATCCACAAACCGTCCTTATTAGGACAAAGGCAAAATGGAAAAAGAATTTAATTAGAAAGTTTCTTTTATTAACTAGTATTAAGTTTGCGCTTGGTAATTCTGTACTTTTACCAGTGAATCATAAGAAAATGTTTTTCCAATCTACAAACCCGAAGGTTTTTGCAAATCCAAGAAAATCAGTGAATCTGGCAACTCTGCCACTAAGCGAAAGCTACACCAAAACGAATGATGAAAATATTTTCATTTATCGAACAAAAGGACGTCCTTCCATCTGCATTGTAAAGTCAATAAATAGGAACAGCTTGATGAAAAGTGTGCTCATTCGGCGTGAGCTGCGAAAGGGGAAAGATCGTACGGATGTACGCAGTAAAAACAATCGTCTGCAAGGTTTGAATTGTTTTAAAAGATTCCCGTCTTGAATCAACATAGTTATCCACAAACCGTCCTTATTAGGACGAAGGCAAAATGGAAAAAGAATTTAATTAGAAAGTTTCTTTTATTAACTAGTATTAAGTTTGCGCTTGGTAATTCTATACTTTTACCAGTGAATCAGAAAATGTTTTTCTAATCTACAAACCCGAAGGTTTTTGCAAATCCTTCCAAAAAAATCAGTGAATGTGGCAACTCTACCACTAAGCGAAAGCTACACCAAAACGAATGATGAAAATATTTTCATTTATCGAACAAAAGGACGTCCTTCCATCTGCATTGTAAAGTCAATAAATAGGAACAGCTTGATGAAAAGTGTGCTCATTCGGCGTGAGCTGCGAAAGGGGAAAGATCGTACGGATGTACGCAGTAAAAACAATCGTCTGCAAGGTTTGAATTTTTTTAAAAGATTCCCGTCTTGAATCAACATAGTTATCCATAAACCGTCCTTATTAGGACAAAGGCAAAATGGAAAAAGAATTTAATTAGAAAGTTTCTTTTATTAACTAGTATTAAGTTTGCGCTTGGTAATTCTGTACTTTTACCAGTGAATCAGAAAATGTTTTTCTAATCTACAAACCCGAAGGTTTTTGCAAATCCTTCCAAAAAAATCAGTGAATGTGGCAACTCTACCACTAAGCGAAAGCTACACCAAAACGAATGATGAAAATATTTTCATTTATCGAACAAAAGGACGTCCTTCCATCTGCATTGTAAAGTCAATAAATAGGAACAGCTTGATGAAAAGTGTGCTCATTCGGCGTGAGCTGCGAAAGGGGAAAGATCGTACGGATGTACGCAGTAAAAACAATCGTCTGCAAGGTTTGAATTTTTTTAAAAGATTCCCGTCTTGAATCAACATAGTTATCCACAAACCGTCCTTATTAGGACAAAGGCAAAATGGAAAAAGAATTTAATTAGAAAGTTTCTTTTATTAACTAGTATTAAGTTTGCGCTTGGTAATTCTGTACTTTTACCAGTGAATCATAAGAAAATGTTTTTCCAATCTACAAACCCGAAGGTTTTTGCAAATCCTTCCAAGAAAATCAGTGAATCTGGCAACTCTGCCACGAATGATGAAAATATTTTCATTTATCGAACAAAAGGACGTCCTTCCATCTGCATTGTAAAGTCAATAAATAGGAACAGCTTGATGAAAATCGTGCTCATTCGGTGTGAGCTGCGAAAGGGGAAAGATCGTACGGATGTACGCAGTAAAAACAATCGTCGGCAAGGTTTGAATTGTTTTAAAAGATTCCCGTCTTGAATCAACATAGTTATCCACAAACCGTCCTTATTAGGACAAAGGCAAAATGGAAAAAGAATTTAATTAGAAAGTTTCTTTTATTAACTAGTATTAAGTTTGCGCTTGGTAATTCTGTACTTTTACCAGTGAATCATAAGAAAATGTTTTTCCAATCTACAAACCCGAAGGTTTTTGCAAATCCAAGAAAATCAGTGAATCTGGCAACTCTGCCACTAAGCGAAAGCTACACCAAAACGAATGATGAAAATATTTTCATTTATCGAACAAAAGGACGTCCTTCCATCTGCATTGTAAAGTCAATAAATAGGAACAGCTTGATGAAAAGTGTGCTCATTCGGCGTGAGCTGCGAAAGGGGAAAGATCGTACGGATGTACGCAGTAAAAACAATCGTCTGCAAGGTTTGAATTTTTTTAAAAGATTCCCGTCTTGAATCAACATAGTTATCCATAAACCGTCCTTATTAGGACAAAGGCAAAATGGAAAAAGAATTTAATTAGAAAGTTTCTTTTATTAACTAGTATTAAGTTTGCGCTTGGTAATTCTGTACTTTTACCAGTGAATCAGAAAATGTTTTTCTAATCTACAAACCCGAAGGTTTTTGCAAATCCTTCCAAAAAAATCAGTGAATGTGGCAACTCTACCACTAAGCGAAAGCTACACCAAAACGAATGATGAAAATATTTTCATTTATCGAACAAAAGGACGTCCTTCCATCTGCATTGTAAAGTCAATAAATAGGAACAGCTTGATGAAAAGTGTGCTCATTCGGCGTGAGCTGCGAAAGGGGAAAGATCGTACGGATGTACGCAGTGAAAACAATCGTCTGCAAGGTTTGAATTGTTTTAAAAGATTCCCGTCTTGTATCAACATAGTTATCTACAAACCGTCCTTATTAGGACGAATACAAAATGGAAAAAGAATTCAATTAGAAAGTTTCTTTTATTAACTGGTATTAAGTTTGCGCTTGGTAATTCTGTACTTTTACCAGTGAATCATAAGAAAATGTTTTTCTAATTTACAAACCCGAAGGTTTTTGCAAATCCTTCCAAAAAAATCAGTGAATGTGGCAACTCTACCACTAAGCGAAAGCTACACCAAAACGAATGATGAAAATATTTTCATTTATCGAACAAAAGGACGTCCTTCCATCTGCATTGTAAAGTCAATAAATAGGAACACCATGATGAAAATCGTGCTCATTCGGTGTGAGCTGCGAAAGGGGAAAGATCGTACGGATGTACGCAGTAAAAACAATCGTCGGCAAGGTTTGAATTGTTTTAAAAGATTCCCGTCTTGAATCAACATAGTTATCCACAAACCGTCCTTATTAGGACAAAGGCAAAATGGAAAAAGAATTTAATTAGAAAGTTTCTTTTATTAACTAGTATTAAGTTTGCGCTTGGTAATTCTGTACTTTTACCAGTGAATCATAAGAAAATGTTTTTCCAATCTACAAACCCGAAGGTTTTTGCAAATCCAAGAAAATCAGTGAATCTGGCAACTCTGCCACTAAGCGAAAGCTACACCAAAACGAATGATGAAAATATTTTCATTTATCGAACAAAAGGACGTCCTTCCATCTGCATTGTAAAGTCAATAAATAGGAACAGCTTGATGAAAAGTGTGCTCATTCGGCGTGAGCTGCGAAAGGGGAAAGATCGTACGGATGTACGCAGTAAAAACAATCGTCTGCAAGGTTTGAATTGTTTTAAAAGATTCCCGTCTTGAATCAACATAGTTATCCACAAACCGTCCTTATTAGGACGAAGGCAAAATGGAAAAAGAATTTAATTAGAAAGTTTCTTTTATTAACTAGTATTAAGTTTGCGCTTGGTAATTCTGTACTTTTACCAGTGAATCATAAGAAAATGTTTTTCCAATTTACAAACCCGAAGGTTTTTGCAAATCCTTCCAAGAAAATCAGTGAATCTGGCAACTCTGCCACGAATGATGAAAATATTTTCATTTATCGAACAAAAGGACGTCCTTCCATCTGCATTGTAAAGTCAATAAATAGGAACAGCTTGATGAAAATCGTGCTCATTCGGTGTGAGCTGCGAAAGGGGAAAGATCGTACGGATGTACGCAGTAAAAACAATCGTCGGCAAGGTTTGAATTGTTTTAAAAGATTCCCGTCTTGAATCAACATAGTTATCCACAAACCGTCCTTATTAGGACAAAGGCAAAATGGAAAAAGAATTTAATTAGAAAGTTTCTTTTATTAACTAGTATTAAGTTTGCGCTTGGTAATTCTGTACTTTTACCAGTGAATCATAAGAAAATGTTTTTCCAATCTACAAACCCGAAGGTTTTTGCAAATCCAAGAAAATCAGTGAATCTGGCAACTCTGCCACTAAGCGAAAGCTACACCAAAACGAATGATGAAAATATTTTCATTTATCGAACAAAAGGACGTCCTTCCATCTGCATTGTAAAGTCAATAAATAGGAACAGCTTGATGAAAAGTGTGCTCATTCGGCGTGAGCTGCGAAAGGGGAAAGATCGTACGGATGTACGCAGTAAAAACAATCGTCTGCAAGGTTTGAATTGTTTTAAAAGATTCCCGTCTTGAATCAACATAGTTATCCACAAACCGTCCTTATTAGGACGAAGGCAAAATGGAAAAAGAATTTAATTAGAAAGTTTCTTTTATTAACTAGTATTAAGTTTGCGCTTGGTAATTCTGTACTTTTACCAGTGAATCAGAAAATGTTTTTCTAATCTACAAACCCGAAGGTTTTTGCAAATCCTTCCAAAAAATCAGTGAATGTGGCAACTCTACCACTAAGCGAAAGCTACACCAAAACGAATGATGAAAATATTTTCATTTATCGAACAAAAGGACGTCCTTCCATCTGCATTGTAAAGTCAATAAATAGGAACAGCTTGATGAAAAGTGTGCTCATTCGGCGTGAGCTGCGAAAGGGGAAAGATCGTACGGATGTACGCAGTGAAAACAATCGTCTGCAAGGTTTGAATTGTTTTAAAAGATTCCCGTCTTGTATCAACATAGTTATCTACAAACCGTCCTTATTAGGACGAATACAAAATGGAAAAAGAATTCAATTAGAAAGTTTCTTTTATTAACTGGTATTAAGTTTGCGCTTGGTAATTCTGTACTTTTACCAGTGAATCATAAGAAAATGTTTTTCTAATTTACAAACCCGAAGGTTTTTGCAAATCCTTCCAAAAAAATCAGTGAATGTGGCAACTCTACCACTAAGCGAAAGCTACACCAAAACGAATGATGAAAATATTTTCATTTATCGAACAAAAGGACGTCCTTCCATCTGCATTGTAAAGTCAATAAATAGGAACACCATGATGAAAATCGTGCTCATTCGGCGTGAGCTGCGAAAGGGGAAAGATCGTACGGATGTACGCAGTAAAAACAATCGTCTGCAAGGTTTGAATTGTTTTAAAAGATTCCCGTCTTGAATCAACATAGTTATCCACAAACCGTCCTTATTAGGACAAAGGCAAAATGGAAAAAGAATTTAATTAGAAAGTTTCTTTTAATAACTAGTATTAAGTTTGCGCTTGGTAATTCTGTACTTTTACCAGTGAATCAGAAAATGTTTTTCTAATCTACAAACCCGAAGGTTTTTGCAAATCCTTCCAAAAAAATCAGTGAATGTGGCAACTCTACCACTAAGCGAAAGCTACACCAAAACGAATGATGAAAATATTTTCATTTATCGAACAAAAGGACGTCCTTCCATCTGCATTGTAAAGTCAATAAATAGGAACACCATGATGAAAATCGTGCTCATTCGGTGTGAGCTGCGAAAGGGGAAAGATCGTATGGATGTACGCAGTAAAAACAATCGTCGGCAAGGTTTGAATTGTTTTAAAAGATTCCCGTCTTGTATCAACATAGTTATCTACAAACCGTCCTTATTAGGACGAATACAAAATGGAAAAAGAATTCAATTAGAAAGTTTCTTTTATTAACTGGTATTAAGTTTGCGCTTGGTAATTCTGTACTTTTACCAGTGAATCATAAGAAAATGTTTTTCTAATTTACAAACCCGAAGGTTTTTGCAAATCCTTCCAAAAAAATCAGTGAATGTGGCAACTCTACCACTAAGCGAAAGCTACACCAAAACGAATGATGAAAATATTTTCATTTATCGAACAAAAGGACGTCCTTCCATCTGCATTGTAAAGTCAATAAATAGGAACACCATGATGAAAATCGTGCTCATTCGGTGTGAGCTGCGAAAGGGGAAAGATCGTACGGATGTACGCAGTAAAAACAATCGTCGGCAAGGTTTGAATTGTTTTAAAAGATTCCCGTCTTGAATCAACATAGTTATCCACAAACCGTCCTTATTAGGACAAAGGCAAAATGGAAAAAGAATTTAATTAGAAAGTTTCTTTTATTAACTAGTATTAAGTTTGCGCTTGGTAATTCTGTACTTTTACCAGTGAATCATAAGAAAATGTTTTTCCAATCTACAAACCCGAAGGTTTTTGCAAATCCAAGAAAATCAGTGAATCTGGCAACTCTGCCACTAAGCGAAAGCTACACCAAAACGAATGATGAAAATATTTTCATTTATCGAACAAAAGGACGTCCTTCCATCTGCATTGTAAAGTCAATAAATAGGAACAGCTTGATGAAAAGTGTGCTCATTCGGCGTGAGCTGCGAAAGGGGAAAGATCGTACGGATGTACGCAGTGAAAACAATCGTCTGCAAGGTTTGAATTGTTTTAAAAGATTCCCGTCTTGAATCAACATAGTTATCCACAAACCGTCCTTATTAGGACAAAGGCAAAATGGAAAAAGAATTTAATTAGAAAGTTTCTTTTATTAACTAGTATTAAGTTTGCGCTTGGTAATTCTGTACTTTTACCAGTGAATCAGAAAATGTTTTTCTAATCTACAAACCCGAAGGTTTTTGCAAATCCTTCCAAAAAAATCAGTGAATGTGGCAACTCTACCACTAAGCGAAAGCTACATCAAAACAAATGATGAAAATATTTTCATTTATCGAACAAAAGGACGTCCTTCCATCTGCATTGTAAAGTCAATAAATAGGAACAGCTTGATGAAAAGTGTGCTCATTCGGCGTGAGCTGCGAAAGGGGAAAGATCGTACGGATGTACGCAGTAAAAACAATCGTCTGCAAGGTTTGAATTGTTTTAAAAGATTCCCGTCTTGAATCAACATAGTTATCCACAAACCGTCCTTATTAGGACAAAGGCAAAATGGAAAAAGAATTTAATTAGAAAGTTTCTTTTATTAACTAGTATTAAGTTTGCGCTTGGTAATTCTGTACTTTTACCAGTGAATCATAAGAAAATGTTTTTCCAATCTACAAACCCGAAGGTTTTTGCAAATCCTTCCAAGAAAATCAGTGAATCTGGCAACTCTGCCACGAATGATGAAAATATTTTCATTTATCGAACAAAAGGACGTCCTTCCATCTGCATTGTAAAGTCAATAAATAGGAACAGCTTGATGAAAATCGTGCTCATTCGGTGTGAGCTGCGAAAGGGGAAAGATCGTACGGATGTACGCAGTAAAAACAATCGTCGGCAAGGTTTGAATTGTTTTAAAAGATTCCCGTCTTGAATCAACATAGTTATCCACAAACCGTCCTTATTAGGACAAAGGCAAAATGGAAAAAGAATTTAATTAGAAAGTTTCTTTTATTAACTAGTATTAAGTTTGCGCTTGGTAATTCTGTACTTTTACCAGTGAATCAGAAAATGTTTTTCTAATCTACAAACCCGAAGGTTTTTGCAAATCCTTCCAAAAAATCAGTGAATGTGGCAACTCTACCACTAAGCGAAAGCTACACCAAAACGAATGATGAAAATATTTTCATTTATCGAACAAAAGGACGTCCTTCCATCTGCATTGTAAAGTCAATAAATAGGAACAGCTTGATGAAAAGTGTGCTCATTCGGCGTGAGCTGCGAAAGGGGAAAGATCGTACGGATGTACGCAGTGAAAACAATCGTCTGCAAGGTTTGAATTGTTTTAAAAGATTCCCGTCTTGTATCAACATAGTTATCTACAAACCGTCCTTATTAGGACGAATACAAAATGGAAAAAGAATTCAATTAGAAAGTTTCTTTTATTAACTGGTATTAAGTTTGCGCTTGGTAATTCTGTACTTTTACCAGTGAATCATAAGAAAATGTTTTTCTAATTTACAAACCCGAAGGTTTTTGCAAATCCTTCCAAAAAAATCAGTGAATGTGGCAACTCTACCACTAAGCGAAAGCTACACCAAAACGAATGATGAAAATATTTTCATTTATCGAACAAAAGGACGTCCTTCCATCTGCATTGTAAAGTCAATAAATAGGAACACCATGATGAAAATCGTGCTCATTCGGCGTGAGCTGCGAAAGGGGAAAGATCGTACGGATGTACGCAGTAAAAACAATCGTCTGCAAGGTTTGAATTGTTTTAAAAGATTCCCGTCTTGAATCAACATAGTTATCCACAAACCGTCCTTATTAGGACAAAGGCAAAATGGAAAAAGAATTTAATTAGAAAGTTTCTTTTAATAACTAGTATTAAGTTTGCGCTTGGTAATTCTGTACTTTTACCAGTGAATCATAAGAAAATGTTTTTCTAATTTACAAACCCGAAGGTTTTTGCAAATCCTTCCAAAAAAATCAGTGAATGTGGCAACTCTACCACTAAGCGAAAGCTACACCAAAACGAATGATGAAAATATTTTCATTTATCGAACAAAAGGACGTCCTTCCATCTGCATTGTAAAGTCAATAAATAGGAACACCATGATGAAAATCGTGCTCATTCGGTGTGAGCTGCGAAAGGGGAAAGATCGTATGGATGTACGCAGTAAAAACAATCGTCGGCAAGGTTTGAATTGTTTTAAAAGATTCCCGTCTTGTATCAACATAGTTATCTACAAACCGTCCTTATTAGGACGAATACAAAATGGAAAAAGAATTCAATTAGAAAGTTTCTTTTATTAACTGGTATTAAGTTTGCGCTTGGTAATTCTGTACTTTTACCAGTGAATCATAAGAAAATGTTTTTCTAATTTACAAACCCGAAGGTTTTTGCAAATCCTTCCAAAAAAATCAGTGAATGTGGCAACTCTACCACTAAGCGAAAGCTACACCAAAACGAATGATGAAAATATTTTCATTTATCGAACAAAAGGACGTCCTTCCATCTGCATTGTAAAGTCAATAAATAGGAACACCATGATGAAAATCGTGCTCATTCGGTGTGAGCTGCGAAAGGGGAAAGATCGTACGGATGTACGCAGTAAAAACAATCGTCGGCAAGGTTTGAATTGTTTTAAAAGATTCCCGTCTTGAATCAACATAGTTATCCACAAACCGTCCTTATTAGGACAAAGGCAAAATGGAAAAAGAATTTAATTAGAAAGTTTCTTTTATTAACTAGTATTAAGTTTGCGCTTGGTAATTCTGTACTTTTACCAGTGAATCATAAGAAAATGTTTTTCCAATCTACAAACCCGAAGGTTTTTGCAAATCCAAGAAAATCAGTGAATCTGGCAACTCTGCCACTAAGCGAAAGCTACACCAAAACGAATGATGAAAATATTTTCATTTATCGAACAAAAGGACGTCCTTCCATCTGCATTGTAAAGTCAATAAATAGGAACAGCTTGATGAAAAGTGTGCTCATTCGGCGTGAGCTGCGAAAGGGGAAAGATCGTACGGATGTACGCAGTAAAAACAATCGTCTGCAAGGTTTGAATTGTTTTAAAAGATTCCCGTCTTGAATCAACATAGTTATCCACAAACCGTCCTTATTAGGACGAAGGCAAAATGGAAAAAGAATTTAATTAGAAAGTTTCTTTTATTAACTAGTATTAAGTTTGCGCTTGGTAATTCTATACTTTTACCAGTGAATCAGAAAATGTTTTTCTAATCTACAAACCCGAAGGTTTTTGCAAATCCTTCCAAAAAAATCAGTGAATGTGGCAACTCTACCACTAAGCGAAAGCTACACCAAAACGAATGATGAAAATATTTTCATTTATCGAACAAAAGGACGTCCTTCCATCTGCATTGTAAAGTCAATAAATAGGAACAGCTTGATGAAAAGTGTGCTCATTCGGCGTGAGCTGCGAAAGGGGAAAGATCGTACGGATGTACGCAGTAAAAACAATCGTCTGCAAGGTTTGAATTTTTTTAAAAGATTCCCGTCTTGAATCAACATAGTTATCCATAAACCGTCCTTATTAGGACAAAGGCAAAATGGAAAAAGAATTTAATTAGAAAGTTTCTTTTATTAACTAGTATTAAGTTTGCGCTTGGTAATTCTGTACTTTTACCAGTGAATCAGAAAATGTTTTTCTAATCTACAAACCCGAAGGTTTTTGCAAATCCTTCCAAAAAAATCAGTGAATGTGGCAACTCTACCACTAAGCGAAAGCTACACCAAAACGAATGATGAAAATATTTTCATTTATCGAACAAAAGGACGTCCTTCCATCTGCATTGTAAAGTCAATAAATAGGAACAGCTTGATGAAAAGTGTGCTCATTCGGCGTGAGCTGCGAAAGGGGAAAGATCGTACGGATGTACGCAGTAAAAACAATCGTCTGCAAGGTTTGAATTTTTTTAAAAGATTCCCGTCTTGAATCAACATAGTTATCCACAAACCGTCCTTATTAGGACAAAGGCAAAATGGAAAAAGAATTTAATTAGAAAGTTTCTTTTATTAACTAGTATTAAGTTTGCGCTTGGTAATTCTGTACTTTTACCAGTGAATCATAAGAAAATGTTTTTCCAATCTACAAACCCGAAGGTTTTTGCAAATCCTTCCAAGAAAATCAGTGAATCTGGCAACTCTGCCACGAATGATGAAAATATTTTCATTTATCGAACAAAAGGACGTCCTTCCATCTGCATTGTAAAGTCAATAAATAGGAGCAGCTTGATGAAAATCGTGCTCATTCGGTGTGAGCTGCGAAAGGGGAAAGATCGTACGGATGTACGCAGTAAAAACAATCGTCGGCAAGGTTTGAATTGTTTTAAAAGATTCCCGTCTTGAATCAACATAGTTATCCACAAACCGTCCTTATTAGGACAAAGGCAAAATGGAAAAAGAATTTAATTAGAAAGTTTCTTTTATTAACTAGTATTAAGTTTGCGCTTGGTAATTCTGTACTTTTACCAGTGAATCATAAGAAAATGTTTTTCCAATCTACAAACCCGAAGGTTTTTGCAAATCCAAGAAAATCAGTGAATCTGGCAACTCTGCCACTAAGCGAAAGCTACACCAAAACGAATGATGAAAATATTTTCATTTATCGAACAAAAGGACGTCCTTCCATCTGCATTGTAAAGTCAATAAATAGGAACAGCTTGATGAAAAGTGTGCTCATTCGGCGTGAGCTGCGAAAGGGGAAAGATCGTACGGATGTACGCAGTAAAAACAATCGTCTGCAAGGTTTGAATTGTTTTAAAAGATTCCCGTCTTGAATCAACATAGTTATCCACAAACCGTCCTTATTAGGACGAAGGCAAAATGGAAAAAGAATTTAATTAGAAAGTTTCTTTTATTAACTAGTATTAAGTTTGCGCTTGGTAATTCTGTACTTTTACCAGTGAATCAGAAAATGTTTTTCTAATCTACAAACCCGAAGGTTTTTGCAAATCCTTCCAAAAAATCAGTGAATGTGGCAACTCTACCACTAAGCGAAAGCTACACCAAAACGAATGATGAAAATATTTTCATTTATCGAACAAAAGGACGTCCTTCCATCTGCATTGTAAAGTCAATAAATAGGAACAGCTTGATGAAAAGTGTGCTCATTCGGCGTGAGCTGCGAAAGGGGAAAGATCGTACGGATGTACGCAGTGAAAACAATCGTCTGCAAGGTTTGAATTGTTTTAAAAGATTCCCGTCTTGTATCAACATAGTTATCTACAAACCGTCCTTATTAGGACGAATACAAAATGGAAAAAGAATTCAATTAGAAAGTTTCTTTTATTAACTGGTATTAAGTTTGCGCTTGGTAATTCTGTACTTTTACCAGTGAATCATAAGAAAATGTTTTTCTAATTTACAAACCCGAAGGTTTTTGCAAATCCTTCCAAAAAAATCAGTGAATGTGGCAACTCTACCACTAAGCGAAAGCTACACCAAAACGAATGATGAAAATATTTTCATTTATCGAACAAAAGGACGTCCTTCCATCTGCATTGTAAAGTCAATAAATAGGAACACCATGATGAAAATCGTGCTCATTCGGTGTGAGCTGCGAAAGGGGAAAGATCGTACGGATGTACGCAGTAAAAACAATCGTCGGCAAGGTTTGAATTGTTTTAAAAGATTCCCGTCTTGAATCAACATAGTTATCCACAAACCGTCCTTATTAGGACAAAGGCAAAATGGAAAAAGAATTTAATTAGAAAGTTTCTTTTATTAACTAGTATTAAGTTTGCGCTTGGTAATTCTGTACTTTTACCAGTGAATCATAAGAAAATGTTTTTCCAATCTACAAACCCGAAGGTTTTTGCAAATCCAAGAAAATCAGTGAATCTGGCAACTCTGCCACTAAGCGAAAGCTACACCAAAACGAATGATGAAAATATTTTCATTTATCGAACAAAAGGACGTCCTTCCATCTGCATTGTAAAGTCAATAAATAGGAACAGCTTGATGAAAAGTGTGCTCATTCGGCGTGAGCTGCGAAAGGGGAAAGATCGTACGGATGTACGCAGTAAAAACAATCGTCTGCAAGGTTTGAATTGTTTTAAAAGATTCCCGTCTTGAATCAACATAGTTATCCACAAACCGTCCTTATTAGGACGAAGGCAAAATGGAAAAAGAATTTAATTAGAAAGTTTCTTTTATTAACTAGTATTAAGTTTGCGCTTGGTAATTCTGTACTTTTACCAGTGAATCATAAGAAAATGTTTTTCCAATCTACAAACCCGAAGGTTTTTGCAAATCCAAGAAAATCAGTGAATCTGGCAACTCTGCCACTAAGCGAAAGCTACACCAAAACGAATGATGAAAATATTTTCATTTATCGAACAAAAGGACGTCCTTCCATCTGCATTGTAAAGTCAATAAATAGGAACAGCTTGATGAAAAGTGTGCTCATTCGGCGTGAGCTGCGAAAGGGGAAAGATCGTACGGATGTACGCAGTAAAAACAATCGTCTGCAAGGTTTGAATTGTTTTAAAAGATTCCCGTCTTGAATCAACATAGTTATCCACAAACCGTCCTTATTAGGACGAAGGCAAAATGGAAAAAGAATTTAATTAGAAAGTTTCTTTTATTAACTAGTATTAAGTTTGCGCTTGGTAATTCTGTACTTTTACCAGTGAATCAGAAAATGTTTTTCTAATCTACAAACCCGAAGGTTTTTGCAAATCCTTCCAAAAAATCAGTGAATGTGGCAACTCTACCACTAAGCGAAAGCTACACCAAAACGAATGATGAAAATATTTTCATTTATCGAACAAAAGGACGTCCTTCCATCTGCATTGTAAAGTCAATAAATAGGAACAGCTTGATGAAAAGTGTGCTCATTCGGCGTGAGCTGCGAAAGGGGAAAGATCGTACGGATGTACGCAGTGAAAACAATCGTCTGCAAGGTTTGAATTGTTTTAAAAGATTCCCGTCTTGTATCAACATAGTTATCTACAAACCGTCCTTATTAGGACGAATACAAAATGGAAAAAGAATTCAATTAGAAAGTTTCTTTTATTAACTGGTATTAAGTTTGCGCTTGGTAATTCTGTACTTTTACCAGTGAATCATAAGAAAATGTTTTTCCAATTTACAAACCCGAAGGTTTTTGCAAATCCTTCCAAGAAAATCAGTGAATCTGGCAACTCTGCCACGAATGATGAAAATATTTTCATTTATCGAACAAAAGGACGTCCTTCCATCTGCATTGTAAAGTCAATAAATAGGAACAGCTTGATGAAAATCGTGCTCATTCGGTTTACGTTCGTCGTGTGGCGCAGACGTCAAGCGCAGTAGTTTAGTTTTCGTTTTAGTTTGCAGTTCCGCGTATTTTTTCTCTCGCGTTATCTTTCCCTCTCCGCAAATGGGAAAGCGGAAAAAACCGGGCCGTAGCCCGAAAATTTACCGTAGGCGATCGGCCAACGCTACCGTCAGCACTGTTAAGTCTGTTAATGTATCTGCTAGCACGCCGGGGCAACCGTCGAAAAAAGCTCGCGAGGATGACGAATCATCATTATTATCGGCCAACCAGTACAGTGTATTAAGTGAACATACAGCTGTCAACGTTAGTGATCTACAAGGATTCGGTCAGGAACAGGATAATTGCCAGGATGGTCCACCAACCAATGTCACTGTCAAATTGCCCCCGCTGATCGTGAAGTCTATTCCGCTGGAGCAGCTGCAGAAGGTCCTGCATGCGAAGGGCATCAGTGCTCAATTTAAGCTTACCAGAATGGGCATCAAGGTGATGCTACAGACAATGGACGAGTTCATTAAAGCCAAAACATATCTGAACCAGCATAAAGCGCAGTTTTTCACCCACGACATGCCTTCAGAAAAACCTTTCAAGGCTGTCGTTAGAGGTCTACCAGTGATGCAACCTGAAGACATCAAATCCGAGCTGGAGGAGCGGTACAAACTACAACCCTTAGCAGTGTATGTAATCGCTAGGAAGAAGAAAGAAAATTACGAGTACAGGGATTGTCTCTACCTCGTACATTTTCGAAAAGGCACAGTGACTCTTGGTGCCCTGAAAGCAGCGAAATTTATCGGCAATGTCGTTGTCTCGTGGGAACCGTACCGTGGCATTTACAAAGATGTCACGCAGTGTATGCGGTGTCTCCACTTCGGACATGGAACACGAAATTGTCACCTGGCAGCTAGGTGCAACTATTGTGCCGGGAAGCACGAATCATCCAGCTGTCCTATTGAAGGAGCGGTGCGGTATAAATGTGCTAACTGTGGAAAGCATCATCGTGCAACGGATCGAATTTGTAAATCACGTGAAGACTATAAGAAAATCCGGAAGGAAGCGTCAACGAAAAATCAACCCGGTCGTCACCCGAATAAGGTTCCAGCGTATACAGCAGCGAACTTTCCAAATCTTCCAACGATCGGAAAAGATCGTGAAGAAGTTCCACGAGTCGGAACACCCCCAGGATTCCAAAGAAATAGCAACGTTGCAGCCCCAGCTTGGAATCAATCTTCCCATCAACCGAATCCGAACCCGGATTGTTCGCAGTCAGCCCCCAAATACTCTTCAGCAGAACTTTTGCCGATTTTCACCACCATGTGGACCCAGCTTCAGCAGTGCAACACACGTGCTGACCAAATACGCGTACTAGGTGAGTTTATTATCCAGTATGGGTAGCTACGAGCTAAAAGTCATGCTCTGGAATGCCCATGCTGTCAAACCAAAACACATGGAATTCATCGATCTGGCATCAAGGGAGGAAGCCGATATACTAGTGGTCACCGAAACCTTTTTAAAACCGCAAACAAACTTCAGTATACCAGGATACAGCTTAGTACGACTCGACCGCACGCACTCCAATGGGGGAGGAGTGGCTATCGCTATCAAAAAGCCCATCAAGTTCAACATACAACCTCACTACCAAACCTCTGTCATCGAAGCGATAGGAGTTGAGATAACAACCAGCAGCGGACCACTGTTAATCATAGCAGCCTACTGTCCTCGACAATGCTACGACGGCAACGGGATGGCCAGAAAATATAAAAATGACTTAGTCAAATTAACACGGCATCGCAAAAAATTCATCATTGCTTGCGATCTCAATGCTCGTCACGAGCTGTGGGGAAACTACCGGCGCAACAAAAATGGGACTATGCTGTTCGACGAAGCACAACTCGGATACTTTGTTATCAACGCTCCTGATCAACCAACATATCTGTCTGCAGCTGGTGTGACCTCTACAATAGACCTCTTTTTGACGAATCTGAATTTGTCGAAACCCATCACCATCACCGAGCTGAGCTCCGACCACTACCCGGTGGTGCAGCGCATCGATGAAACTGCTGTTCGTGGTACCAGACAACTACGAAAAGATTACCATCACGTCAACTGGATTGAATTCCGTCGCAGAGTGGACCATCGACTCAACTTCGAAGCTCCGATTGTGACAACCGAAGATATCGACTATTGCATTGAGCAGCTTCAGCGTGCCATCCTCGCTGCCGAAGACGAGTGCGTCCGCAAGGTACCAGTTGTAGGTAAGGTTATCAATCTCGATCCCACCATACAAAGCATCATTCGTGCAAGGAACGTCTTTCGGAGACAATTCCAACGAACCGGTGACCTGACTAAAAAAAGTGCAGCACAGTATCTCACCAAACTTATAGCTCTTCATGTTACCCAGTTAAAAAATGACAGATTCAGCAATGATATTCAAAATTTAGATCCATACTCTAGACCCTTTTGGAAAGTGGCAAAAATTCTAAAATCTAAACCCCAGCAAATACCCCCACTAAAAACAGACAACACAATTCTAGTTACTCCAGAGGAAAAAGCTAATGCCATAGGAAACCATATCTTGAATTCCCATAATCTTGGTATCTCTATAACTAGCCCTATGGAGGGAGCAGTCCGAGAAACACTAGTCACCTTGAACAATACCTCTTGTTACGTCCCAGCCAACAAAAAAATTACAACCGAGCAAATAACATCTGCCGTCAAACGCTGTAAAAATATGAAGGCTCCGGGGTTCGATTCCATCTTCAACCTCGTGCTAAAAAAGCTGAGCACTGAAGCCTATACTTTCATTGCAAAAGTATTTAACAAATGTCTTGATCTTTTGTATTTCCCGTCTTGTTGGAAAATGGCAAAAGTTATTCCGTTGATAAAACCAGGAAAAGATCCCACCAGCCCCACTAGCTACCGTCCAATAAGCCTGTTGTCGGCGATAAGCAAACTCTTCGAGAGAATGCTGTTGGACAGAATTCTCGAACATGTGAACAACAACAATATCCTTCCTCCTGAGCAGTTCGGATTCCGAGCTGGCCATTCGACAACTCAGCAGCTATATAGAGTCATGCAAATTATTCGAAGAAATAAAGCAGTATCCAAATCCACGGCGATGGCCTTACTGGACATTGAAAAGGCCTTTGATAGCGTCTGGCATGATGGCCTCGTCTATAAGCTCTACCGGTATAATTTCCCAAACTACTTGATCAAGATCATTCAAAGCTACCTCTCAAACCGTACCTTTAAAATCTCGCTGAACGGTGTTCTCTCCGAAGATTTTCGCATTCCTGCAGGAGTTCCGCAGGGCAGCTTGCTGGGCCCAGTGCTATATAATATATACACGGCGGACATCCCACAACTCCCAAACGACTGTTTCCTCTCAGTCTTTGCAGACGACACAGCCATCTTATGCAAGGGAAGATTAACCAGACACATCACCAAAAAACTCCAAAGTTGCCTTGACAATTTCTGTAACTATCTGAACATATGGAAAATCAAAGCTAACTGCAGCAAAACGCAGGTAATACTATTTCCCTACCGTAAATCCCCAAAATTAGCTCCACCAAATGACTGCAAGATTGTGCTGAATGGTACTACCATTGAATGGTCTACCGAAGCGGTATATCTAGGGTTGACTGCCGACTCTAAGTTATTATTCAGAAGCCACATACAAAAAACTTATAATAAATGCTCCATGTTGATAAAACGATTATACCCACTAATTAATAGAAGATCGAAAATGATCACGAAAAACAAAATAGCAATTTACAAGCAAATAATCGCACCAGTAATATGCTATGCAATGCCTGTCTGGGCTACATGTGCAAACACCCATAAAAAGAAACTCCAAGTATTACAAAACAAGTGCTTGAGAATGATTCTTAACCTACCTTGGCGAACACGGATAGCGGATATACACAGATTAGCGAATGTGGAAACGATCGAAGAAACAATAAGAAAATCTTATGAAAATTTTACCACCAAATGTGAAAACTCAGAGTATCGAATGATACAAGACTTAGTATTGTAGTTAGAATAGTAGTTAGATTAGTAGTTAGTTTAGTGTAAGGCACTCTATCATTCAACATAAGTTGAAAATAACCGATTAGGCTATGCTAATAACGAAACCAAATGTAAATAACCAAAAACAAAGATGAAAAAAAAATAGTTATATTTTGAATCACTTGAAATGTAAAATATTCAGATATGTAAAAAGGAATTGAAACAATAAATGATTGAACGTGAAAAAAAAAAAAAAAAAACGAAAATCGTGCTCATTCGGTGTGAGCTGCGAAAGGGGAAAGATCGTACGGATGTACGCAGTAAAAACAATCGTCGGCAAGGTTTGAATTGTTTTAAAAGATTCCCGTCTTGAATCAACATAGTTATCCACAAACCGTCCTTATTAGGACAAAGGCAAAATGGAAAAAGAATTTAATTAGAAAGTTTCTTTTATTAACTAGTATTAAGTTTGCGCTTGGTAATTCTGTACTTTTACCAGTGAATCATAAGAAAATGTTTTTCCAATCTACAAACCCGAAGGTTTTTGCAAATCCAAGAAAATCAGTGAATCTGGCAACTCTGCCACTAAGCGAAAGCTACACCAAAACGAATGATGAAAATATTTTCATTTATCGAACAAAAGGACGTCCTTCCATCTGCATTGTAAAGTCAATAAATAGGAACAGCTTGATGAAAAGTGTGCTCATTCGGCGTGAGCTGCGAAAGGGGAAAGATCGTACGGATGTACGCAGTAAAAACAATCGTCTGCAAGGTTTGAATTGTTTTAAAAGATTCCCGTCTTGAATCAACATAGTTATCCACAAACCGTCCTTATTAGGACGAAGGCAAAATGGAAAAAGAATTTAATTAGAAAGTTTCTTTTATTAACTAGTATTAAGTTTGCGCTTGGTAATTCTGTACTTTTACCAGTGAATCAGAAAATGTTTTTCTAATCTACAAACCCGAAGGTTTTTGCAAATCCTTCCAAAAAATCAGTGAATGTGGCAACTCTACCACTAAGCGAAAGCTACACCAAAACGAATGATGAAAATATTTTCATTTATCGAACAAAAGGACGTCCTTCCATCTGCATTGTAAAGTCAATAAATAGGAACAGCTTGATGAAAAGTGTGCTCATTCGGCGTGAGCTGCGAAAGGGGAAAGATCGTACGGATGTACGCAGTGAAAACAATCGTCTGCAAGGTTTGAATTGTTTTAAAAGATTCCCGTCTTGTATCAACATAGTTATCTACAAACCGTCCTTATTAGGACGAATACAAAATGGAAAAAGAATTCAATTAGAAAGTTTCTTTTATTAACTGGTATTAAGTTTGCGCTTGGTAATTCTGTACTTTTACCAGTGAATCATAAGAAAATGTTTTTCTAATTTACAAACCCGAAGGTTTTTGCAAATCCTTCCAAAAAAATCAGTGAATGTGGCAACTCTACCACTAAGCGAAAGCTACACCAAAACGAATGATGAAAATATTTTCATTTATCGAACAAAAGGACGTCCTTCCATCTGCATTGTAAAGTCAATAAATAGGAACACCATGATGAAAATCGTGCTCATTCGGCGTGAGCTGCGAAAGGGGAAAGATCGTACGGATGTACGCAGTAAAAACAATCGTCTGCAAGGTTTGAATTGTTTTAAAAGATTCCCGTCTTGAATCAACATAGTTATCCACAAACCGTCCTTATTAGGACAAAGGCAAAATGGAAAAAGAATTTAATTAGAAAGTTTCTTTTAATAACTAGTATTAAGTTTGCGCTTGGTAATTCTGTACTTTTACCAGTGAATCAGAAAATGTTTTTCTAATCTACAAACCCGAAGGTTTTTGCAAATCCTTCCAAAAAAATCAGTGAATGTGGCAACTCTACCACTAAGCGAAAGCTACACCAAAACGAATGATGAAAATATTTTCATTTATCGAACAAAAGGACGTCCTTCCATCTGCATTGTAAAGTCAATAAATAGGAACACCATGATGAAAATCGTGCTCATTCGGTGTGAGCTGCGAAAGGGGAAAGATCGTATGGATGTACGCAGTAAAAACAATCGTCGGCAAGGTTTGAATTGTTTTAAAAGATTCCCGTCTTGTATCAACATAGTTATCTACAAACCGTCCTTATTAGGACGAATACAAAATGGAAAAAGAATTCAATTAGAAAGTTTCTTTTATTAACTGGTATTAAGTTTGCGCTTGGTAATTCTGTACTTTTACCAGTGAATCATAAGAAAATGTTTTTCTAATTTACAAACCCGAAGGTTTTTGCAAATCCTTCCAAAAAAATCAGTGAATGTGGCAACTCTACCACTAAGCGAAAGCTACACCAAAACGAATGATGAAAATATTTTCATTTATCGAACAAAAGGACGTCCTTCCATCTGCATTGTAAAGTCAATAAATAGGAACACCATGATGAAAATCGTGCTCATTCGGTGTGAGCTGCGAAAGGGGAAAGATCGTACGGATGTACGCAGTAAAAACAATCGTCGGCAAGGTTTGAATTGTTTTAAAAGATTCCCGTCTTGAATCAACATAGTTATCCACAAACCGTCCTTATTAGGACAAAGGCAAAATGGAAAAAGAATTTAATTAGAAAGTTTCTTTTATTAACTAGTATTAAGTTTGCGCTTGGTAATTCTGTACTTTTACCAGTGAATCATAAGAAAATGTTTTTCCAATCTACAAACCCGAAGGTTTTTGCAAATCCAAGAAAATCAGTGAATCTGGCAACTCTGCCACTAAGCGAAAGCTACACCAAAACGAATGATGAAAATATTTTCATTTATCGAACAAAAGGACGTCCTTCCATCTGCATTGTAAAGTCAATAAATAGGAACAGCTTGATGAAAAGTGTGCTCATTCGGCGTGAGCTGCGAAAGGGGAAAGATCGTACGGATGTACGCAGTAAAAACAATCGTCTGCAAGGTTTGAATTGTTTTAAAAGATTCCCGTCTTGAATCAACATAGTTATCCACAAACCGTCCTTATTAGGACGAAGGCAAAATGGAAAAAGAATTTAATTAGAAAGTTTCTTTTATTAACTAGTATTAAGTTTGCGCTTGGTAATTCTGTACTTTTACCAGTGAATCAGAAAATGTTTTTCTAATCTACAAACCCGAAGGTTTTTGCAAATCCTTCCAAAAAATCAGTGAATGTGGCAACTCTACCACTAAGCGAAAGCTACACCAAAACGAATGATGAAAATATTTTCATTTATCGAACAAAAGGACGTCCTTCCATCTGCATTGTAAAGTCAATAAATAGGAACACCATGATGAAAATCGTGCTCATTCGGTGTGAGCTGCGAAAGGGGAAAGATCGTACGGATGTACGCAGTAAAAACAATCGTCGGCAAGGTTTGATTTGTTTTAAAAGATTCCCGTCTTGAATCAACATAGTTATCCACAAACCGTCCTTATTAGGACAAAGGCAAAATGGAAAAAGA
Organism: Topomyia yanbarensis; assembly: GCF_030247195.1. Lineage (NCBI taxonomy): Eukaryota > Metazoa > Arthropoda > Insecta > Diptera > Culicidae > Topomyia > Topomyia yanbarensis. The sequence continues at coordinate 248,214 of NW_026683294.1, read as the reverse complement.
TGGATTGGTAATGTATATGACATAACAGGGGTGTCGTGACCACACTTCGAAGCTATTTCAAATCTTGCAAAGCATAAATTGACATAATTTCAATGCTTGTTCCTTTATGAATGAAATGACAAATTTTCAGGTCAACGCGGCAATAACTTTGCAATTTATAGAACAATTTTATATTTTTAGTTATCATATATTAACTGTCATCTCTTCCAAACAACTTAACCCTCTGCTGCCAACCACGTGGTTGTGCAGGGTTAAGGAGAATCATTGTAAAATGTCCAATACATAATTTTATGTTGTTACCTCCACTAAAACCACTTCAGAACACTCCCACCTGTCATACATGTACATTGTCTGCATGTTGAAATCATTATATGAAATTATTGACCTGTATTCAACGCGGAGAACTCGGTAATAAAATTGTTTTGCTGAATATACTAACGAACGGGATCCCCAGGAAAATTTCGCTGAGCCCGGTGAATCGAACTTAATGCGCAAAATTTAGCCATTTGAAGGAGATACAAGCAGAATTTTAAGAATATGAGCATCACGGTTATGTCCCGGACATTACCCGCCCCTAGTTTTTCGCTAAGCGTGTTCATTTCTGTACGGAAAAGATTCCGATGGCTGTTTCGAGAGATTTTAACATTGATATTTCAAAGCAAGAAAATTGTTCATTTCATGAATGAATGTCTCAACGAGCTTAGAATCCAGCGCATCCCCTATCAACGCAGACGCCAACAACAAAGGTTCTTTTCAGAACCACCATAATTATTATAAAGAATAACTTGAAACATTCCCACATATTTCATTGAGTATCATTCGATTTGAATTACAAGTCAAACGAGTAGTCACGACACTCCGGTTATGTCCTAGACATTACCCACCCATCTTTTTTTTCTTTCTCCTGAGCTTGCGTATCATGGGACAAAACTGCTCGTTTCTCGATAGCAACGAACCGCCGACCGACTCTTTTTTTCGCGCGCGCGTTTTAGCTTACCACGCTTTCACCTACCTGTCTACCTATGAATTTGCGTACCTTTAACTGGTCTGAATGATAAAAGTAAAGTTGATGGCTGGTGAGTTAGTACTGTATCAATCAGGAAGCAATTACAACACACACACACACACACAGGAAGAGAGAGATTGAGCAACCGTAAAAAAAGTCCAGCTTGTGATCTGTGTCGGGGGACAATCGTTCCCATCGATGCGTGCGCTGAATGAAGCACCTGGGTGTGATGGTCGACGCGTGCGGTTTATCAGCTCACAGCCATGTCGACGACTATGTATGCGAGAAGTCTGCTACACAACGATGTAGCGAGTTGATCAGTACATACTAAATAATAGAATTTTGAGTTAGCCAAAGCAATTCGAAATAACACTGATGATTAGAGCACTAAAATCCAAATCCGCAACTAAAATGTTGGATTTTTTTCGAGGTATTTCTCTCTGTCTGTCTCTGCCGTCGAAACAAGAAAGCATTTCGCGAGCGCGTTGTACGGTTCTACGAGCAACACAAGAATCTCGGCGAAAAGTGCACGGTACAATATTTCAAAGGGGAAAACGTTGCGCCATCGACTGTTTACAACACCTTTCGACGCTGCAATCTCAATGCCGCTTGCCGGTTGATAAAAATTATTTTGGGTAAATATTTTGTTTTGCACGAAGCAAGTTACTTCCCTCGCAAAAAAAGCAAAAAAAAAAAGAAAAAACACACAATCGTTCCCGAATACCCATTCGATTCCATTTGTACCCTAAAAAGCACAACCCGCTTCACAATTTGCTTCAGTGTTGCCCAATCGCAGATTTCTTCCGGATTTCGTTTTGAGAGCCACGAATTGCAAACAAGTGGACTGGTAGAAGATCACGAAATGTATTAGCAAAGTTGACATAGACGCCGTACTACGCGCCTGTTCCGACATCAAACGGAAGCTTCGCCGAACAGCATCCAATTACGGATCGGTTTGAAATGTTCACTAATTTTTGGCCAACAATGGAGAACGTATCTTCTAATTTCAATCAAATCGTTTGTCTTTTTTTTTTTTTTTGACAGGTTGAGAAAAAAAAATCCAAAATTTGTGTTGCCACCCGTTAACTTTTTGTGTTTTAGTAATTTTAATAACGAAAGTTTTCAGCAAAGGACCAGCCGACCGAAACGTTTTCCGCAGGTCGCCAAATTACGAGCACTTCCGCTCGAGCAAATATGTACAAAAATGAAATAATTTTATATAGAGAGAAGTTTTCTTTCGATTGGATAGCACCGAAAAGGTTTTCCAATTGCTAGAAGGTTCAAATTAACCTATTTTCCACAATTCAATTTGCACGTGCCGCCATAGTCGGATACATGATTTGATAATATTCGGCCATACGCTTAACACAGAATGTTCAGCGGGTGTTAGTTTGGACGGTGCGGACAGTGCAGTAAATTGAATGCAAACTTCCAGTGTACTTTTCACAAGCAGTAATTCAATTTTGGTTGATTTAAAACAACAGTCCGTAAAATTTTACCGGCACCGATCGAATAGTAACTTTCAACCGTCATCTACGCGTTCCCAAACAGAGCCGATGAATACGATCCTAAACAACAGACACCGGACCCCCGGTTATCATATTCGCAGACTTGCATCATCGTGCATCCATCAACTCGTCGTCTACAACTGTGTGTGGAAGAAAACCAAACCAAACGAACGCGCAATGGCTGAAACTGCTATCGACGTTGCTGCCACGGCCCCTGCCGTCGTCGCCTCTCCGCCAGCTGCCAAAGCACCACCGAAGCAGGCGGCCAAGGCTAGCAAGAGTGACGCCAAGAAACCGAAAAAATCTTCAACCCATCCACCAGTGAGTGAGATGGTTCTGGCTGCCATCCGGACCCTGAAGGAACGGAGCGGATCATCACTGCAGGCGATCAAAAAGTACATCGCCGTCAACTACATGTGTGACGTCGCCAGGCTGGCTCCGTTTATCCGGAAGGCTTTGAAAACGGGTGTCGAGAAGGGAAACATCACCCAGACCAAGGGTACCGGTGCTTCCGGATCGTTTAAGGTGACGGTCGAAGCAAAGAAACCGGCTGGCGATAAGAAACCACCATCGGGTGCAGCGAAAAAACCGAAGAAATCGGCTACTAAATCCGGGGAGAAGAAAAATCCGCCGGCTGGTGGTGGTGAGAAGACCAGCAAGCCCAAGGCGGCGATCGCGGCCGCTAAGAAATCGGCTACGAAGAAAGCGAAAGCTGCTGCCCCTGCAAAGGCGGTAACGGCTGCCATTAAACAGAAAGCCACCAAACCATCGAAGGCTGCAGCGAACAAGCCGAAGGCACCTAAGCCAAAGAAGGCCGCCACCGCCCCGAAGAAGGTCACCGCCGGCAAGAAGTAAATTCCCGACAACGTGCGCGTCCTCCCAAAACAACAGTCCTTTTCAGGACTAACAAAATTGTAAAGAATTGATTGATGCTTATTTTCCGTCAATGCTCCGTTCCCCCCATGAGTTTTCTAGCTTGAGCAGCACACCCGCATTCAACTGGCCCGCCGATTGGCAAGATAAATCAGTCGTTAGTTTGATTAAACAAATCACTATAGTAAATAGGCGCGGTTTCTTGCTCAGATAAACGTACGTACAGGTAAATTAATAGCAGGCCGTGGTTTTCTGTTGCCTTAACAAACAAACAAACAAACAGAGCAAGTATAATATTACTCTGATTAGCAAACAACGCGCTTATTTTGGCTATAATAAAACAGAGAAAAATTGGCTGGCACAATAAACAAACGAACGAACGATAATTACCGATTTTTTAGCCTAAATTGGCGAACGTATTGTATTGATCGATCAACTTTGAGATTACAAATTGTGTTGGGTACGGTTTCTACGAAGATCAAAAGTTTGAAGACTGGGAAGTTTATTGTATTAACAAGTATGATCCAGAAGTGTGTTCTTTTTGCGGCAGAATTTTCTCACACGCTGGGGGTCGGTCATATAATGGGCTGTTTTAAACTGAATAGAATAGACGACAAAAAGACCGTTTTCCGTCTTAACGAAAAACAGTCAACTAGCGCGGTAAGGGGAAAGACTACTTCCACAAACTACAGCAAAACACATTTGATTAGAAAAATGGACAGAGAAAAAAATGACAACCTTTTTAGCTCTAATGAAACAAACAAACAACAACAACTAATGTTTATATAAACTATGTGTACATTTCAATTCAACTCTTTACCAGAACGTGTTTTGGTGGCCCTGAAAAGGGCCGATGACGATGGTGTGTGACATCCGGCGGCGGGGCGGGCGACGATTTACTTCGAGCTGGTATACTTGGTAACGGCCTTGGTACCTTCCGATACGGCATGTTTGGCCAGCTCGCCCGGTAACAGCAAACGAACGGCGGTCTGTACCTCGCGGGAGGTGATCGTCGACCGTCGGTTGTAATGGGCCAGACGAGATGCTTCGTTAGCAATACGCTCGAAGATGTCGTTCACGAAGCTATTCATGATGCTCATCGCCTTCGACGAGACACCGGTGTCCGGATGGACCTGCTTCAGCACCTTGTAGATGTAGATAGCGTAGCTTTCCTTGCGGCGTTGCTTTCGCTTCTTCTTCTCTCCTCCTCCTGCTTTTGTGGCGATGTTCTTCTGTGCCTTGCCACCGCCGCCGCCGGATTTTTTCACAGCCTTTCCGCTGGCTTTCGGTGCCATAGTAACGACGTGGTTGTGCTGCTGTTAACGCTCTCGATGCGAACTGCGCTGACTGATTGGTAGCAAAAATCACTACATATCGCTTATATACGATCGTGTAGCGAGACGAAGGTTCGTCCTTTTTTGTGTTTAGCGCGTTTCGTTCGTTCGCTACTCCGCCCCTTTGGCGAACGATGTGCAATGAAGCGAATGCATAACAAGGGGTGCTGTGTGCGCGAGTGGCATCAGTGTTACTCGTATTGTCTACGTGACTACACACGAACGCGCACAGCGATAAACCTACGACAATGTCTGCACGCGGTAAAGGAGGAAAAGTGAAGGGAAAGCCAAAATCCCGCTCAGTTCGTGCCGGTCTCCAGTTCCCTGTTGGCCGAATTCACCGTCTGCTGAGGAAGGGAAATTATGCTGAACGTGTCGGTGCCGGAGCACCCGTCTACTTGGCAGCTGTAATGGAATATCTTGCCGCCGAAGTACTGGAGCTGGCAGGAAACGCTGCCCGCGATAACAAAAAGACCAGAATCATCCCCCGTCATCTGCAGCTGGCCATTCGAAATGACGAAGAGCTGAACAAACTGCTCTCCGGTGTGACCATTGCCCAGGGTGGCGTGTTGCCTAACATACAGGCCGTACTGCTGCCGAAGAAGACTGAAAAGAGGGCCTCCGCAGCAACTTAAATCCCGCTTCGCCCGAGCTGAAAAAAAAAACGCCCTTTTCAGGGCGACTATTTTCTTCTGATAAAAAGAGTTAATTTGATTTTCACTCCGATAATCATCAACGTACATTTCTGTGAGCATTGCACAAGTTTTTGTCGTGACTAACGACTTACCTTTCAATATAGGGGCCCCTTTTCAAAATTTCGGAAGAAAAATGATGTAAGATTTTGAACGCTTATATCTTTTGTTGTACTGAATGGATTTAATCAATTTCTTCGGCATTTTGTCGAAAATATTTGTACCAATGTTGTATTAAATTTTGGAATATGTAGGACATTCATTATCAACGGAAACATAGTGTTTTGAATAATCTTTCGAAAACGACTCGGAAAAGTGAAAATTTTCAGCCCATCCCGCACACAGCCGTCAATATTGTGCAGCAACCGAACAATAAAATAATGAAAAGTTTATATATAGGTCCACTACATGTTTGTTCCTATGATTATTCGTATTGGGTTGCTTGACGAGAGCAGTTGGCGGGGGAAAGCCGGCATATTAGTTTTGGTTATGCCATTAGAAGCCGGACGGAAAGGAAAGGCCCATGCACGCCATGAGAACGAGCGAGACAGCGATAGTAGTGAATATTAGCGAAAGCGTTACGTACAATTTGAACCTTAATAACTTATCTTCTACTAAACGGATTGCCAATCTTGTTTCATAAATCGGAAGGAAAACGTTCAACGCTTGCTACCGATACGTTGTTTGCTATATAAAATTTGTTTAAATAGTTCAAAAACTACTTTAAATGAGAATCAACATTAATGATAAAACCTATAAATAGGGGTGTCGCAGCTTTTCTCAAAGCCAGACGTGTGTAAGACGCAGTGCATAACAGACGTGCGTGGTCGTGAGAAGCTGCATCGGACGACCAATCAAATTGGCTACCACCGGAGAGAGGAAAAACGGTGGTGGCGGTGAGAAGGCCAAAAAGCCAAAGGCTAAGAAACGCAGTCACTGAAAAGGCGGTAGTAACTGCCACTAAAAATGCTACCAAAACATCGAAGGCTGCAAAGCGTACTCATTCGGTGTGAGCTACGAAAGGGGAAAGATCGTATGGATGTACGCAGTAAAAACAATCGTCGGCAAGGTTTGAATTGTTTCAAAAGATTCCCGTCTTGTATCAACATAGTTATCTACAAACCGTCCTTATTAGGACGAATGCAAAATGGAAAAAGAATTTAATTAGAAAGTTTCTTTTATTAACCAGTATTAAGTTTGCGCTTGGTAATTCTGTACTTTTACCAGTGAATCATGATAAAATGTTTTTCTAATCTACAAATCCGAAGGTTTTTGCAAATCCTTCCAAGAAAATCAGTGAATGTGGCAACTCTGCCACTAAGCGAAAGCTACACCAAAACGAATGATGAAAATATTTTCATTTATCGAACAAAAGGACGGCCTTCCATCTGCATTGTAAAGTCTATAAATAGGAACACCATGATGAAAACTGTGCTCATTCGGTGTGAGCTGCGAAAGGGGAAAGATGTATGTACGCAGTAAAAACAATCGTCGGCAAGGTTTGAATTGTTTTAAAAGATTCCCGTCTTGTATCAACATAGACAAACCGTCCTTATTAGGACGAATGCAAAATGGAAAAAGAATTTAATTAGAAAGTTTCTTTTATTAACCAGTATTAAGTTTGCGCTTGGTAATTCTGTACTTTTACCAGTGAATCATGAGAAAATGTTTTTCTAATCTACAAATCCGAAGGTTTTTGCAAATCCTTCCAAGAAAATCAGTGAATGTGGCAACTCTGCCACTAAGCGAAAGCTACACCAAAACGAATGATGAAAATATTTTCATTTATCGAACAAAAGGACGGCCTTCCATCTGCATTGTAAAGTCAATAAATAGGAACACCATGATGAAAACCGTGCTCATTCGGTGTGAGCTGCGAAAGGGGAAAGATGTATGTACGCAGTAAAAACAATCGTCGGCAAGGTTTGAATTGTTTTAAAAGATTCCCGTCTTGTATCAACATAGACAAACCGGCCTTATCAGGACGAAGGCAAAATGGAAAAAGAATTTAATTAGAAAGTTTCTTTTATTAACTAGTATTAAGTTTGCGCTTGGTAATTCTGTACTTTTACCAGTGAATCATGAGAAAATGTTTTTCTAATCTACAAACTCGAAGGTTTTTGCAAATCCTTCCAAGAAAATCAGTGAATGTGGCAACTCTGCTACTAAGCGAAAGCTACACCAAAACGAATGATGAAAATATTTTCATTTATCGAACAAAAGGACGGCCTTCCATCTGCATTGTAAAGTCTATAAATAGGAACACCATGATGAAAACTGTGCTCATTCGGTGTGAGCTGCGAAAGGGGAAAGATGTATGTACGCAGTAAAAACAATCGTCGGCAAGGTTTGAATTGTTTTAAAAGATTCCCGTCTTGTATCAACATAGACAAACCGTCCTTATCAGGACGAAGGCAAAATGGAAAAAGAATTTAATTAGAAAGTTTCTTTTATTAACTAGTATTAAGTTTGCGCTTGGTAATTCTGTACTTTTACCAGTGAATCATGAGAAAATGTTTTTCTAATCTACAAACTCGAAGGTTTTTGCAAATCCTTCCAAGAAAATCAGTGAATGTGGCAACTCTGCTACTAAGCGAAAGCTACACCAAAACGAATGATGAAAATATTTTCATTTATCGAACAAAAGGACGGCCTTCCATCTGCATTGTAAAGTCTATAAATAGGAACACCATGATGAAAACTGTGCTCATTCGGTGTGAGCTGCGAAAGGGGAAAGATGTATGTACGCAGTAAAAACAATCGTCGGCAAGGTTTGAATTGTTTTAAAAGATTCCCGTCTTGTATCAACATAGACAAACCGGCCTTATCAGGACGAAGGCAAAATGGAAAAAGAATTTAATTAGAAAGTTTCTTTTTTAACTAGTATTAAGTTTGCGCTTGGTAATTCTGTACTTTTACCTGTGAATCGTAAGAAAATGTTTTTCTAATCTACAAACCCGAAGGTTTTTGCAAATCCTTCCAAGAAAATCAGTGAATGTGGCAACTCTGCCACTAAGCGAAAGCTACACCAAAACGAATGATGAAAATATTTTCATTTATCGAACAAAAGGACGGCCTTCCATCTGCATTGTAAAGTCTATAAATAGGAACACCTTGATGCGAAGCGTACTCATTCGGAGTGAGCTGCGAAAGGGGAAAGATGTATGTACGCAGTAAAAACAATCGTCGGTAAGGTTTTAATTGTTTTAAAAGATTCCCGTCTTGTATCAACATAGTTATCTACAAACCGTCCTTATTAGGACGAATGTAAAATGGAAAAAGAATTTAATTAGAAAGTTTCTTTTATTAACTAGTATTAAGTTTGCGCTTGAGAATTTTGTACTTTTACCAGTGAATCATAAGAAAATGTTTTTCTAATCTGCAAACTCGAAGGTTTTTGCAAATCCTTTCAAGAAAATCAGTGAATGTCGCAACTCTGCCACTAAGCGAAAGCTACACCAAAACGAATGATGAAAAGATGGGTTGGTGATGTATATGACATAACAGGGGTGTCGTGACCACACTTCGAAGTTATTTCAAATCTTGCAAAGCATAAATTGACATAATTTCAATGATTGTTCCTTTATGAATGAAATGACAAATTTTCAGGTCAACGCGGCAATAACTTTGCAATTTATAGAACAATTTTATATTTTTAGTTATCATATATTAACTGTCATCTCTTCCAAACAACTTAACCCTCTGCTGCCAACCCCGTGGTTTTGCAGGGTTAAGGAGAATCATTGTAAAATGTCCAATACATGATTTTATGTTGTTACCTCCACTAAAACCACTTCAGAACACTCCCACCTGTCATACATGCACATTGTCTGCTTGTTGAAATCATTATATGAAATTATTGACCTGTATTCAATGCGGAGAACTCGGTAATAAAATTGTTTTGCTGAATATACTAACGAACGGGATCCCCAGGAAAATTTCGCTGAGCCCGGTGAATCGAACTTAATGCGTAAAATTTAGCCATTTGAAAGAGATACAAGCAGAATTTTAAGAATATGATCATCGCGGTTATGTCCCGGACATTACCCGCTCCTAGTTTTTTGCTAAGTGTGTTCATTTCTGTACGAAAAAGATTCCGATGGTTGTTTCGAGAGATTTTAACATTGATATTTCAAAGCAAGAAAATTGTTCATTTCATGAATGAATGTCTCAACCAGCTTAGAATCCAGCGCATCCCCTATCAACGCAGACGCCAACAATAAAGGTTCTTTTCAAAACCACCATAATTATTATAAAGAATAACTTGAAACATTCCCACATATTTCATTGAGTATCATTCGATTTGAATTACAAGTCAAACGAGTAGTCACGACACTCCGGTTATGTCCTAGACATTACCCACCCATCTTTTTTTTTGCAATGCTCGTCAGACGCTTAGTAATAGTTTCCCTCATATCATGGCATTGACGATTTCACCCAATCTCTCAAAAGTTCACTCATCGATTTGGTGCTAAATCACAAATCGGCCGCGCAAGATTTCCCTCAATGGGTCTTGTTTTTCACACGCTACTACTGTCGATCGGTACGAGGTGGTGCTGCTGGCAAAAAATCCCCCCATCGGCGTGCTTTCTAACAAACACACACAGCCACCCGCCTGAGCATTTTTGGAGGGAAACGGAAAATTTCTGCTAATAATTCTTAGTAAAATATGATTGGTTGTGGTCCTGAAAAGGACCGTTTGTTGCTGTTTCGTTCTGGGGGGTGATGGGCACACACCAAATTTAGGCCCGCTCCCCACGGATCCGGCGAGCCAGTTGGATGTCTTTCGGCATGATGGTCACTCGCTTGGCATGGATAGCGCACAGATTGGTATCCTCGAACAAACCAACCAGGTAAGCCTCGCTGGCTTCTTGAAGGGCCATGACGGCTGAGCTCTGGAAGCGCAGATCGGTTTTGAAGTCCTGCGCGATCTCACGAACCAGACGCTGGAAGGGCAGCTTGCGGATTAGTAGCTCTGTCGACTTCTGATAGCGACGAATTTCTCGCAGCGCGACAGTTCCTGGTCTGTAGCGATGGGGCTTCTTAACGCCACCCGTAGCTGGGGCACTTTTACGGGCAGCCTTCGTTGCCAACTGTTTGCGGGGAGCTTTCCCTCCGGTGGACTTGCGGGCGGTCTGTTTCGTACGGGCCATGGCGCGAAAATGCTGCTCTACTACTGCTACCACTGTGGTGCTGTTCAAACGACGAATGATGACCAAAACAGACCGACCGATTTTTTGTCGTGACTAACGACTTACCTTTCAATATAGGGGCCCCTTTTCAAAATTTCGGAAGAAAAATGATGTAAGATTTTGAACGCTTATATCTTTTGTTGTACTGAATGGATTTAATCAATTTCTTCGGCATTTTGTCGAAAATATTTGTACCAATGTTGTATTAAATTTTGGAATATGTAGGATATTCATTATCAACGGAAAAATAGTGTTTTGAAAAATCTTTCGAAAACGACTCGGAAAAGTGAAAATTTTCAGCCCATCCCGCACAGAGCCGTCAAAATGGTGCAGCGAATGAACAATAAAATAATGAAAAGTTTATATAAAGGTCCACTACATGTTTGTTCCTATGATTATTCGTATTGGGTTGCTTGACGAGAGCAGTTGGTGGGGGAAAGCCGGGATATTAATTTTGGTTAAGCCATTAGAAGTCGGACGGAAAGGAAAGGCTCATGCACGCCACGAGAACGAGCGAGAAAGCGATAGTAGTGCATATTAGCGAAAGCGTTACGTACATTTTGAACCTTATTAACTTTTCTTCTACAAAACGGATTGCCAATCTTGTTTCATAAATCGGAAGGAAAACGTTCAATGCTTGCTACCGATACGTTCTTTGCTATATAAAATTTGGTATAAAATTTGTTTAAATAGTAAAACTACTTTAAATGATGATTTCATTAATCAATTCAATAATCATTCATTAATGATAAAACCTATAAATAGGGGTGTCGCAGCTTTTCTCAAAGCCAGACGTGTGTAAGACGCAGTGCATAACAGACGTGCGTGGTCGTGAGAAGCTGCATCGGACGACCAATCAAATCAGCTACCATCGGAGAGAAGAAGAAAAACGTTGGTAGAGGTGGTGGCGGTGAGAAGTCCAAAAAGCCAAAGGCTAAGAAACGCAGTCACTGAAAAGGCGGTAGTAACTGCCACTAAAAATGCCACCAAAACATCGAAGGCTGCAAAGCGTACTCATTCGGTGTGAGCTGCGAAAGGGGAAAGATCGTATGGATGTACGCAGTAAAAACAATCGTCGGCAAGGTTTGAATTGTTTTAAAAGATTCCCGTCTTGTATCAACATAGTTATCTACAAACCGTCCTTATTAGGACGAATACAAAATGGAAAAAGAATTCAATTAGAAAGTTTCTTTTATTAACTGGTATTAAATTTGCGCTTGGTAATTCTGTACTTTTACCAGTGAATCATAAGAAAATGTTTTTCTGATTTACAAACCCGAAGGTTTTTGCAAATCCTTCCAAAAAAATCAGTGAATGTGGCAACTCTACCCAGGGTGGCCAAATAGAATTCCTTAATATCGGTAGGGTCACTAAAAGTTTATCGGTAGTTATCGGTAGGCCGGGTTGTTGTCCCAAAAACGTAGTATTGACATAGAATTGTAAAATACTGACAACACAGATCTCAGACCAAATCCAACCCAAAAAATGAATGTTGGATGTGTCCACAATCAATAAAAATCGGTAGTTTTCGGTAGGAATAACAAAATATCGGTAGTTTTACCTTGGTCGTCTGTGAATCGGTAGGGAAGACCAAAATCGGTAGGACTACCGATAAATCGGTAGGTCTGGCCACCCTGACTCTACCACTAAGCGAAAGCTACACCAAAACGAATGATGAAAATATTTTCATTTATCGAACAAAAGGACGTCCTTCCATCTGCATTGTAAAGTCAATAAATAGGAACACCATGATGAAAATCGTGCTCATTCGGTGTGAGCTGCGAAAGGGGAAAGATCGTACGGATGTACGCAGTAAAAACAATCGTCGGCAAGGTTTGAATTGTTTTAAAAGATTCCCGTCTTGAATCAACATAGTTATCCACAAACCGTCCTTATTAGGACAAAGGCAAAATGGAAAAAGAATTTAATTAGAAAGTTTCTTTTATTAACTAGTATTAAGTTTGCGCTTGGTAATTCTGTACTTTTACCAGTGAATCATAAGAAAATGTTTTTCCAATCTACAAACCCGAAGGTTTTTGCAAATCCAAGAAAATCAGTGAATCTGGCAACTCTGCCACTAAGCGAAAGCTACACCAAAACGAATGATGAAAATATTTTCATTTATCGAACAAAAGGACGTCCTTCCATCTGCATTGTAAAGTCAATAAATAGGAACAGCTTGATGAAAAGTGTGCTCATTCGGCGTGAGCTGCAAAAGGGGAAAGATCGTACGGATGTACGCAGTAAAAACAATCGTCTGCAAGGTTTGAATTGTTTTAAAAGATTCCCGTCTTGAATCAACATAGTTATCCACAAACCGTCCTTATTAGGACGAAGGCAAAATGGAAAAAGAATTTAATTAGAAAGTTTCTTTTATTAACTAGTATTAAGTTTGCGCTTGGTAATTCTATACTTTTACCAGTGAATCAGAAAATGTTTTTCTAATCTACAAACCCGAAGGTTTTTGCAAATCCTTCCAAAAAAATCAGTGAATGTGGCAACTCTACCACTAAGCGAAAGCTACACCAAAACGAATGATGAAAATATTTTCATTTATCGAACAAAAGGACGTCCTTCCATCTGCATTGTAAAGTCAATAAATAGGAACAGCTTGATGAAAAGTGTGCTCATTCGGCGTGAGCTGCGAAAGGGGAAAGATCGTACGGATGTACGCAGTAAAAACAATCGTCTGCAAGGTTTGAATTTTTTTAAAAGATTCCCGTCTTGAATCAACATAGTTATCCATAAACCGTCCTTATTAGGACAAAGGCAAAATGGAAAAAGAATTTAATTAGAAAGTTTCTTTTATTAACTAGTATTAAGTTTGCGCTTGGTAATTCTGTACTTTTACCAGTGAATCAGAAAATGTTTTTCTAATCTACAAACCCGAAGGTTTTTGCAAATCCTTCCAAAAAAATCAGTGAATGTGGCAACTCTACCACTAAGCGAAAGCTACACCAAAACGAATGATGAAAATATTTTCATTTATCGAACAAAAGGACGTCCTTCCATCTGCATTGTAAAGTCAATAAATAGGAACAGCTTGATGAAAAGTGTGCTCATTCGGCGTGAGCTGCGAAAGGGGAAAGATCGTACGGATGTACGCAGTAAAAACAATCGTCTGCAAGGTTTGAATTGTTTTAAAAGATTCCCGTCTTGAATCAACATAGTTATCCACAAACCGTCCTTATTAGGACAAAGGCAAAATGGAAAAAGAATTTAATTAGAAAGTTTCTTTTATTAACTAGTATTAAGTTTGCGCTTGGTAATTCTGTACTTTTACCAGTGAATCATAAGAAAATGTTTTTCCAATCTACAAACCCGAAGGTTTTTGCAAATCCTTCCAAGAAAATCAGTGAATCTGGCAACTCTGCCACGAATGATGAAAATATTTTCATTTATCGAACAAAAGGACGTCCTTCCATCTGCATTGTAAAGTCAATAAATAGGAACAGCTTGATGAAAATCGTGCTCATTCGGTGTGAGCTGCGAAAGGGGAAAGATCGTACGGATGTACGCAGTAAAAACAATCGTCGGCAAGGTTTGAATTGTTTTAAAAGATTCCCGTCTTGAATCAACATAGTTATCCACAAACCGTCCTTATTAGGACAAAGGCAAAATGGAAAAAGAATTTAATTAGAAAGTTTCTTTTATTAACTAGTATTAAGTTTGCGCTTGGTAATTCTGTACTTTTACCAGTGAATCATAAGAAAATGTTTTTCCAATCTACAAACCCGAAGGTTTTTGCAAATCCAAGAAAATCAGTGAATCTGGCAACTCTGCCACTAAGCGAAAGCTACACCAAAACGAATGATGAAAATATTTTCATTTATCGAACAAAAGGACGTCCTTCCATCTGCATTGTAAAGTCAATAAATAGGAACAGCTTGATGAAAAGTGTGCTCATTCGGCGTGAGCTGCGAAAGGGGAAAGATCGTACGGATGTACGCAGTAAAAACAATCGTCTGCAAGGTTTGAATTGTTTTAAAAGATTCCCGTCTTGAATCAACATAGTTATCCACAAACCGTCCTTATTAGGACGAAGGCAAAATGGAAAAAGAATTTAATTAGAAAGTTTCTTTTATTAACTAGTATTAAGTTTGCGCTTGGTAATTCTGTACTTTTACCAGTGAATCAGAAAATGTTTTTCTAATCTACAAACCCGAAGGTTTTTGCAAATCCTTCCAAAAAATCAGTGAATGTGGCAACTCTACCACTAAGCGAAAGCTACACCAAAACGAATGATGAAAATATTTTCATTTATCGAACAAAAGGACGTCCTTCCATCTGCATTGTAAAGTCAATAAATAGGAACAGCTTGATGAAAAGTGTGCTCATTCGGCGTGAGCTGCGAAAGGGGAAAGATCGTACGGATGTACGCAGTGAAAACAATCGTCTGCAAGGTTTGAATTGTTTTAAAAGATTCCCGTCTTGTATCAACATAGTTATCTACAAACCGTCCTTATTAGGACGAATACAAAATGGAAAAAGAATTCAATTAGAAAGTTTCTTTTATTAACTGGTATTAAGTTTGCGCTTGGTAATTCTGTACTTTTACCAGTGAATCATAAGAAAATGTTTTTCTAATTTACAAACCCGAAGGTTTTTGCAAATCCTTCCAAAAAAATCAGTGAATGTGGCAACTCTACCACTAAGCGAAAGCTACACCAAAACGAATGATGAAAATATTTTCATTTATCGAACAAAAGGACGTCCTTCCATCTGCATTGTAAAGTCAATAAATAGGAACACCATGATGAAAATCGTGCTCATTCGGCGTGAGCTGCGAAAGGGGAAAGATCGTACGGATGTACGCAGTAAAAACAATCGTCTGCAAGGTTTGAATTGTTTTAAAAGATTCCCGTCTTGAATCAACATAGTTATCCACAAACCGTCCTTATTAGGACAAAGGCAAAATGGAAAAAGAATTTAATTAGAAAGTTTCTTTTAATAACTAGTATTAAGTTTGCGCTTGGTAATTCTGTACTTTTACCAGTGAATCAGAAAATGTTTTTCTAATCTACAAACCCGAAGGTTTTTGCAAATCCTTCCAAAAAAATCAGTGAATGTGGCAACTCTACCACTAAGCGAAAGCTACACCAAAACGAATGATGAAAATATTTTCATTTATCGAACAAAAGGACGTCCTTCCATCTGCATTGTAAAGTCAATAAATAGGAACACCATGATGAAAATCGTGCTCATTCGGTGTGAGCTGCGAAAGGGGAAAGATCGTATGGATGTACGCAGTAAAAACAATCGTCGGCAAGGTTTGAATTGTTTTAAAAGATTCCCGTCTTGTATCAACATAGTTATCTACAAACCGTCCTTATTAGGACGAATACAAAATGGAAAAAGAATTCAATTAGAAAGTTTCTTTTATTAACTGGTATTAAGTTTGCGCTTGGTAATTCTGTACTTTTACCAGTGAATCATAAGAAAATGTTTTTCTAATTTACAAACCCGAAGGTTTTTGCAAATCCTTCCAAAAAAATCAGTGAATGTGGCAACTCTACCACTAAGCGAAAGCTACACCAAAACGAATGATGAAAATATTTTCATTTATCGAACAAAAGGACGTCCTTCCATCTGCATTGTAAAGTCAATAAATAGGAACACCATGATGAAAATCGTGCTCATTCGGTGTGAGCTGCGAAAGGGGAAAGATCGTACGGATGTACGCAGTAAAAACAATCGTCGGCAAGGTTTGAATTGTTTTAAAAGATTCCCGTCTTGAATCAACATAGTTATCCACAAACCGTCCTTATTAGGACAAAGGCAAAATGGAAAAAGAATTTAATTAGAAAGTTTCTTTTATTAACTAGTATTAAGTTTGCGCTTGGTAATTCTGTACTTTTACCAGTGAATCATAAGAAAATGTTTTTCCAATCTACAAACCCGAAGGTTTTTGCAAATCCAAGAAAATCAGTGAATCTGGCAACTCTGCCACTAAGCGAAAGCTACACCAAAACGAATGATGAAAATATTTTCATTTATCGAACAAAAGGACGTCCTTCCATCTGCATTGTAAAGTCAATAAATAGGAACAGCTTGATGAAAAGTGTGCTCATTCGGCGTGAGCTGCGAAAGGGGAAAGATCGTACGGATGTACGCAGTAAAAACAATCGTCTGCAAGGTTTGAATTGTTTTAAAAGATTCCCGTCTTGAATCAACATAGTTATCCACAAACCGTCCTTATTAGGACGAAGGCAAAATGGAAAAAGAATTTAATTAGAAAGTTTCTTTTATTAACTAGTATTAAGTTTGCGCTTGGTAATTCTGTACTTTTACCAGTGAATCAGAAAATGTTTTTCTAATCTACAAACCCGAAGGTTTTTGCAAATCCTTCCAAAAAATCAGTGAATGTGGCAACTCTACCACTAAGCGAAAGCTACACCAAAACGAATGATGAAAATATTTTCATTTATCGAACAAAAGGACGTCCTTCCATCTGCATTGTAAAGTCAATAAATAGGAACAGCTTGATGAAAAGTGTGCTCATTCGGCGTGAGCTGCGAAAGGGGAAAGATCGTACGGATGTACGCAGTGAAAACAATCGTCTGCAAGGTTTGAATTGTTTTAAAAGATTCCCGTCTTGTATCAACATAGTTATCTACAAACCGTCCTTATTAGGACGAATACAAAATGGAAAAAGAATTCAATTAGAAAGTTTCTTTTATTAACTGGTATTAAGTTTGCGCTTGGTAATTCTGTACTTTTACCAGTGAATCATAAGAAAATGTTTTTCTAATTTACAAACCCGAAGGTTTTTGCAAATCCTTCCAAAAAAATCAGTGAATGTGGCAACTCTACCACTAAGCGAAAGCTACACCAAAACGAATGATGAAAATATTTTCATTTATCGAACAAAAGGACGTCCTTCCATCTGCATTGTAAAGTCAATAAATAGGAACACCATGATGAAAATCGTGCTCATTCGGCGTGAGCTGCGAAAGGGGAAAGATCGTACGGATGTACGCAGTAAAAACAATCGTCTGCAAGGTTTGAATTGTTTTAAAAGATTCCCGTCTTGAATCAACATAGTTATCCACAAACCGTCCTTATTAGGACAAAGGCAAAATGGAAAAAGAATTTAATTAGAAAGTTTCTTTTAATAACTAGTATTAAGTTTGCGCTTGGTAATTCTGTACTTTTACCAGTGAATCAGAAAATGTTTTTCTAATCTACAAACCCGAAGGTTTTTGCAAATCCTTCCAAAAAAATCAGTGAATGTGGCAACTCTACCACTAAGCGAAAGCTACACCAAAACGAATGATGAAAATATTTTCATTTATCGAACAAAAGGACGTCCTTCCATCTGCATTGTAAAGTCAATAAATAGGAACAGCTTGATGAAAAGTGTGCTCATTCGGCGTGAGCTGCGAAAGGGGAAAGATCGTACGGATGTACGCAGTGAAAACAATCGTCTGCAAGGTTTGAATTGTTTTAAAAGATTCCCGTCTTGAATCAACATAGTTATCCACAAACCGTCCTTATTAGGACAAAGGCAAAATGGAAAAAGAATTTAATTAGAAAGTTTCTTTTATTAACTAGTATTAAGTTTGCGCTTGGTAATTCTGTACTTTTACCAGTGAATCAGAAAATGTTTTTCTAATCTACAAACCCGAAGGTTTTTGCAAATCCTTCCAAAAAAATCAGTGAATGTGGCAACTCTACCACTAAGCGAAAGCTACATCAAAACAAATGATGAAAATATTTTCATTTATCGAACAAAAGGACGTCCTTCCATCTGCATTGTAAAGTCAATAAATAGGAACACCATGATGAAAATCGTGCTCATTCGGTGTGAGCTGCGAAAGGGGAAAGATCGTACGGATGTACGCAGTAAAAACAATCGTCGGCAAGGTTTGATTTGTTTTAAAAGATTCCCGTCTTGAATCAACATAGTTATCCACAAACCGTCCTTATTAGGACAAAGGCAAAATGGAAAAAGATGGGTTGGTAATGTATATGACATAACAGGGGTGTCGTGACCACACTTCGAAGCTATTTCAAATCTTGCAAAGCATAAATTGACATAATTTCAATGCTTGTTCCTTTATGAATGAAATGACAAATTTTCAGGTCAACGCGGCAATAACTTTGCAATTTATAGAACAATTTTATATTTTTAGTTATCATATATTAACTGTCATCTCTTCCAAACAACTTAACCCTCTGCTGCCAACCACGTGGTTGTGCAGGGTTAAGGAGAATCATTGTAAAATGTCCAATACATAATTTTATGTTGTTACCTCCACTAAAACCACTTCAGAACACTCCCACCTGTCATACATGTACATTGTCTGCATGTTGAAATCATTATATGAAATTATTGACCTGTATTCAACGCGGAGAACTCGGTAATAAAATTGTTTTGCTGAATATACTAACGAACGGGATCCCCAGGAAAATTTCGCTGAGCCCGGTGAATCGAACTTAATGCGCAAAATTTAGCCATTTGAAGGAGATACAAGCAGAATTTTAAGAATATGAGCATCACGGTTATGTCCCGGACATTACCCGCCCCTAGTTTTTCGCTAAGCGTGTTCATTTCTGTACGGAAAAGATTCCGATGGCTGTTTCGAGAGATTTTAACATTGATATTTCAAAGCAAGAAAATTGTTCATTTCATGAATGAATGTCTCAACGAGCTTAGAATCCAGCGCATCCCCTATCAACGCAGACGCCAACAACAAAGGTTCTTTTCAGAACCACCATAATTATTATAAAGAATAACTTGAAACATTCCCACATATTTCATTGAGTATCATTCGATTTGAATTACAAGTCAAACGAGTAGTCACGACACTCCGGTTATGTCCTAGACATTACCCACCCATCTTTTTTTTCTTTCTCCTGAGCTTGCGTATCATGGGACAAAACTGCTCGTTTCTCGATAGCAACGAACCGCCGACCGACTCTTTTTTTCGCGCGCGCGTTTTAGCTTACCACGCTTTCACCTACCTGTCTACCTATGAATTTGCGTACCTTTAACTGGTCTGAATGATAAAAGTAAAGTTGATGGCTGGTGAGTTAGTACTGTATCAATCAGGAAGCAATTACAACACACACACACACACACACACACACACAGGAAGAGAGAGATTGAGCAACCGTAAAAAAAGTCCAGCTTGTGATCTGTGTCGGGGGACAATCGTTCCCATCGATGCGTGCGCTGAATGAAGCACCTGGGTGTGATGGTCGACGCGTGCGGTTTATCAGCTCACAGCCATGTCGACGACTATGTATGCGAGAAGTCTGCTACACAACGATGTAGCGAGTTGATCAGTACATACTAAATAATAGAATTTTGAGTTAGCCAAAGCAATTCGAAATAACACTGATGATTAGAGCACTAAAATCCAAATCCGCAACTAAAATGTTGGATTTTTTTCGAGGTATTTCTCTCTGTCTGTCTCTGCCGTCGAAACAAGAAAGCATTTCGCGAGCGCGTTGTACGGTTCTACGAGCAACACAAGAATCTCGGCGAAAAGTGCACGGTACAATATTTCAAAGGGGAAAACGTTGCGCCATCGACTGTTTACAACACCTTTCGACGCTGCAATCTCAATGCCGCTTGCCGGTTGATAAAAATTATTTTGGGTAAATATTTTGTTTTGCACGAAGCAAGTTACTTCCCTCGCAAAAAAAGCAAAAAAAAAAAAGAAAAAACACACAATCGTTCCCGAATACCCATTCGATTCCATTTGTACCCTAAAAAGCACAACCCGCTTCACAATTTGCTTCAGTGTTGCCCAATCGCAGATTTCTTCCGGATTTCGTTTTGAGAGCCACGAATTGCAAACAAGTGGACTGGTAGAAGATCACGAAATGTATTAGCAAAGTTGACATAGACGCCGTACTACGCGCCTGTTCCGACATCAAACGGAAGCTTCGCCGAACAGCATCCAATTACGGATCGGTTTGAAATGTTCACTAATTTTTGGCCAACAATGGAGAACGTATCTTCTAATTTCAATCAAATCGTTTGTCTTTTTTTTTTTTTGACAGGTTGAGAAAAAAAAATCCAAAATTTGTGTTGCCACCCGTTAACTTTTTGTGTTTTAGTAATTTTAATAACGAAAGTTTTCAGCAAAGGACCAGCCGACCGAAACGTTTTCCGCAGGTCGCCAAATTACGAGCACTTCCGCTCGAGCAAATATGTACAAAAATGAAATAATTTTATATAGAGAGAAGTTTTCTTTCGATTGGATAGCACCGAAAAGGTTTTCCAATTGCTAGAAGGTTCAAATTAACCTATTTTCCACAATTCAATTTGCACGTGCCGCCATAGTCGGATACATGATTTGATAATATTCGGCCATACGCTTAACACAGAATGTTCAGCGGGTGTTAGTTTGGACGGTGCGGACAGTGCAGTAAATTGAATGCAAACTTCCAGTGTACTTTTCACAAGCAGTAATTCAATTTTGGTTGATTTAAAACAACAGTCCGTAAAATTTTACCGGCACCGATCGAATAGTAACTTTCAACCGTCATCTACGCGTTCCCAAACAGAGCCGATGAATACGATCCTAAACAACAGACACCGGACCCCCGGTTATCATATTCGCAGACTTGCATCATCGTGCATCCATCAACTCGTCGTCTACAACTGTGTGTGGAAGAAAACCAAACCAAACGAACGCGCAATGGCTGAAACTGCTATCGACGTTGCTGCCACGGCCCCTGCCGTCGTCGCCTCTCCGCCAGCTGCCAAAGCACCACCGAAGCAGGCGGCCAAGGCTAGCAAGAGTGACGCCAAGAAACCGAAAAAATCTTCAACCCATCCACCAGTGAGTGAGATGGTTCTGGCTGCCATCCGGACCCTGAAGGAACGGAGCGGATCATCACTGCAGGCGATCAAAAAGTACATCGCCGTCAACTACATGTGTGACGTCGCCAGGCTGGCTCCGTTTATCCGGAAGGCTTTGAAAACGGGTGTCGAGAAGGGAAACATCACCCAGACCAAGGGTACCGGTGCTTCCGGATCGTTTAAGGTGACGGTCGAAGCAAAGAAACCGGCTGGCGATAAGAAACCACCATCGGGTGCAGCGAAAAAACCGAAGAAATCGGCTACTAAATCCGGGGAGAAGAAAAATCCGCCGGCTGGTGGTGGTGAGAAGACCAGCAAGCCCAAGGCGGCGATCGCGGCCGCTAAGAAATCGGCTACGAAGAAAGCGAAAGCTGCTGCCCCTGCAAAGGCGGTAACGGCTGCCACTAAACAGAAAGCCACCAAACCATCGAAGGCTGCAGCGAACAAGCCGAAGGCACCTAAGCCAAAGAAGGCCGCCACCGCCCCGAAGAAGGTCACCGCCGGCAAGAAGTAAATTCCCGACAACGTGCGCGTCCTCCCAAAACAACAGTCCTTTTCAGGACTAACAAAATTGTAAAGAATTGATTGATGCTTATTTTCCGTCAATGCTCCGTTCCCCCCATGAGTTTTCTAGCTTGAGCAGCACA
The DNA here is from genome assembly GCF_030247195.1 of Topomyia yanbarensis. Classification (NCBI taxonomy): domain Eukaryota; kingdom Metazoa; phylum Arthropoda; class Insecta; order Diptera; family Culicidae; genus Topomyia; species Topomyia yanbarensis. The sequence continues at coordinate 226,143 of NW_026683294.1, read as the reverse complement.
CCCGCATTCAACTGGCCCGCCGATTGGCAAGATAAATCAGTCGTTAGTTTGATTAAACAAATCACTATAGTAAATAGGCGCGGTTTCTTGCTCAGATAAACGTACGTACAGGTAAATTAATAGCAGGCCGTGGTTTTCTGTTGCCTTAACAAACAAACAAACAAACAGAGCAAGTATAATATTACTCTGATTAGCAAACAACGCGCTTATTTTGGCTATAATAAAACAGAGAAAAATTGGCTGGCACAATAAACAAACGAACGAACGATAATTACCGATTTTTTAGCCTAAATTGGCGAACGTATTGTATTGATCGATCAACTTTGAGATTACAAATTGTGTTGGGTACGGTTTCTACGAAGATCAAAAGTTTGAAGACTGGGAAGTTTATTGTATTAACAAGTATGATCCAGAAGTGTGTTCTTTTTGCGGCAGAATTTTCTCACACGCTGGGGGTCGGTCATATAATGGGCTGTTTTAAACTGAATAGAATAGACGACAAAAAGACCGTTTTCCGTCTTAACGAAAAACAGTCAACTAGCGCGGTAAGGGGAAAGACTACTTCCACAAACTACAGCAAAACACATTTGATTAGAAAAATGGACAGAGAAAAAAATGACAACCTTTTTAGCTCTAATGAAACAAACAAACAACAACAACTAATGTTTATATAAACTATGTGTACATTTCAATTCAACTCTTTACCAGAACGTGTTTTGGTGGCCCTGAAAAGGGCCGATGACGATGGTGTGTGACATCCGGCGGCGGGGCGGGCGACGATTTACTTCGAGCTGGTATACTTGGTAACGGCCTTGGTACCTTCCGATACGGCATGTTTGGCCAGCTCGCCCGGTAACAGCAAACGAACGGCGGTCTGTACCTCGCGGGAGGTGATCGTCGACCGTCGGTTGTAATGGGCCAGACGAGATGCTTCGTTAGCAATACGCTCGAAGATGTCGTTCACGAAGCTATTCATGATGCTCATCGCCTTCGACGAGACACCGGTGTCCGGATGGACCTGCTTCAGCACCTTGTAGATGTAGATAGCGTAGCTTTCCTTGCGGCGTTGCTTTCGCTTCTTCTTCTCTCCTCCTCCTGCTTTTGTGGCGATGTTCTTCTGTGCCTTGCCACCGCCGCCGCCGGATTTTTTCACAGCCTTTCCGCTGGCTTTCGGTGCCATAGTAACGACGTGGTTGTGCTGCTGTTAACGCTCTCGATGCGAACTGCGCTGACTGATTGGTAGCAAAAATCACTACATATCGCTTATATACGATCGTGTAGCGAGACGAAGGTTCGTCCTTTTTTGTGTTTAGCGCGTTTCGTTCGTTCGCTACTCCGCCCCTTTGGCGAACGATGTGCAATGAAGCGAATGCATAACAAGGGGTGCTGTGTGCGCGAGTGGCATCAGTGTTACTCGTATTGTCTACGTGACTACACACGAACGCGCACAGCGATAAACCTACGACAATGTCTGCACGCGGTAAAGGAGGAAAAGTGAAGGGAAAGCCAAAATCCCGCTCAGTTCGTGCCGGTCTCCAGTTCCCTGTTGGCCGAATTCACCGTCTGCTGAGGAAGGGAAATTATGCTGAACGTGTCGGTGCCGGAGCACCCGTCTACTTGGCAGCTGTAATGGAATATCTTGCCGCCGAAGTACTGGAGCTGGCAGGAAACGCTGCCCGCGATAACAAAAAGACCAGAATCATCCCCCGTCATCTGCAGCTGGCCATTCGAAATGACGAAGAGCTGAACAAACTGCTCTCCGGTGTGACCATTGCCCAGGGTGGCGTGTTGCCTAACATACAGGCCGTACTGCTGCCGAAGAAGACTGAAAAGAGGGCCTCCGCAGCAACTTAAATCCCGCTTCGCCCGAGCTGAAAAAAAAACGCCCTTTTCAGGGCGACTATTTTCTTCTGATAAAAAGAGTTAATTTGATTTTCACTCCGATAATCATCAACGTACATTTCTGTGAGCATTGCACAAGTTTTTTTTTTGCAATGCTCGTCAGACGCTTAATAATAGTTTCCCTCATATCATGGCATTGACGATTTCACCCAATCTCTCAAAAGTTCACTCATCGATTTGGTGCTAAATCACAAATCGGCCGCGCAAGATTTCCCTCAATGGGTCTTGTTTTTCACACGCTACTACTGTCGATCGGTACGAGGTGGTGCTGCTGGCAAAAAATCCCCCCATCGGCGTGCTTTCTAACAAACACACACAGCCACCCGCCTGAGCATTTTTGGAGGGAAACGGAAAATTTCTGCTAATAATTCTTAGTAAAATATGATTGGTTGTGGTCCTGAAAAGGACCGTTTGTTGCTGTTTCGTTCTGGGGGGTGATGGGCACACACCAAATTTAGGCCCGCTCCCCACGGATCCGGCGAGCCAGTTGGATGTCTTTCGGCATGATGGTCACTCGCTTGGCATGGATAGCGCACAGATTGGTATCCTCGAACAAACCAACCAGGTAAGCCTCGCTGGCTTCTTGAAGGGCCATGACGGCTGAGCTCTGGAAGCGCAGATCGGTTTTGAAGTCCTGCGCGATCTCACGAACCAGACGCTGGAAGGGCAGCTTGCGGATTAGTAGCTCTGTCGACTTCTGATAGCGACGAATTTCTCGCAGCGCGACAGTTCCTGGTCTGTAGCGATGGGGCTTCTTAACGCCACCCGTAGCTGGGGCACTTTTACGGGCAGCCTTCGTTGCCAACTGTTTGCGGGGAGCTTTCCCTCCGGTGGACTTGCGGGCGGTCTGTTTCGTACGGGCCATGGCGCGAAAATGCTGCTCTACTACTGCTACCACTGTGGTGCTGTTCAAACGACGAATGATGACCAAAACAGACCGACCGATTTTTTGTCGTGACTAACGACTTACCTTTCAATATAGGGGCCCCTTTTCAAAATTTCGGAAGAAAAATGATGTAAGATTTTGAACGCTTATATCTTTTGTTGTACTGAATGGATTTAATCAATTTCTTCGGCATTTTGTCGAAAATATTTGTACCAATGTTGTATTAAATTTTGGAATATGTAGGATATTCATTATCAACGGAAAAATAGTGTTTTGAAAAATCTTTCGAAAACGACTCGGAAAAGTGAAAATTTTCAGCCCATCCCGCACAGAGCCGTCAAAATGGTGCAGCGAATGAACAATAAAATAATGAAAAGTTTATATAAAGGTCCACTACATGTTTGTTCCTATGATTATTCGTATTGGGTTGCTTGACGAGAGCAGTTGGTGGGGGAAAGCCGGGATATTAATTTTGGTTAAGCCATTAGAAGTCGGACGGAAAGGAAAGGCTCATGCACGCCACGAGAACGAGCGAGAAAGCGATAGTAGTGCATATTAGCGAAAGCGTTACGTACATTTTGAACCTTATTAACTTTTCTTCTACAAAACGGATTGCCAATCTTGTTTCATAAATCGGAAGGAAAACGTTCAATGCTTGCTACCGATACGTTCTTTGCTATATAAAATTTGGTATAAAATTTGTTTAAATAGTAAAACTACTTTAAATGAAATCAACATTAATGATAAAACCTATAAATAGGGGTGTCGCAGCTTTTCTCAAAGCCAGACGTGTGTAAGACGCAGTGCATAACAGACGTGCGTGGTCGTGAGAAGCTGCATCGGACGACCAATCAAATCAGCTACCATCGGAGAGAAGAAGAAAAACGTTGGTAGAGGTGGTGGCGGTGAGAAGTCCAAAAAGCCAAAGGCTAAGAAACGCAGTCACTGAAAAGGCGGTAGTAACTGCCACTAAAAATGCCACCAAAACATCGAAGGCTGCAAAGCGTACTCATTCGGTGTGAGCTGCGAAAGGGGAAAGATCGTATGGATGTACGCAGTAAAAACAATCGTCGGCAAGGTTTGAATTGTTTTAAAAGATTCCCGTCTTGTATCAACATAGTTATCTACAAACCGTCCTTATTAGGACGAATACAAAATGGAAAAAGAATTCAATTAGAAAGTTTCTTTTATTAACTGGTATTAAATTTGCGCTTGGTAATTCTGTACTTTTACCAGTGAATCATAAGAAAATGTTTTTCTGATTTACAAACCCGAAGGTTTTTGCAAATCCTTCCAAAAAAATCAGTGAATGTGGCAACTCTACCCAGGGTGGCCAAATAGAATTCCTTAATATCGGTAGGGTCACTAAAAGTTTATCGGTAGGCCGGGTTGTTGTCCCAAAAACGTAGTATTGACATAGAATTGTAAAATACTGACAACACAGATCTCAGACCAAATCCAACCCAAAAAATGAATGTTGGATGTGTCCACAATCAATAAAAATCGGTAGTTTTCGGTAGGAATAACAAAATATCGGTAGTTTTACCTTGGTCGTCTGTGAATCGGTAGGGAAGACCAAAATCGGTAGGACTACCGATAAATCGGTAGGTCTGGCCACCCTGACTCTACCACTAAGCGAAAGCTACACCAAAACGAATGATGAAAATATTTTCATTTATCGAACAAAAGGACGTCCTTCCATCTGCATTGTAAAGTCAATAAATAGGAACACCATGATGAAAATCGTGCTCATTCGGTGTGAGCTGCGAAAGGGGAAAGATCGTACGGATGTACGCAGTAAAAACAATCGTCGGCAAGGTTTGAATTGTTTTAAAAGATTCCCGTCTTGAATCAACATAGTTATCCACAAACCGTCCTTATTAGGACAAAGGCAAAATGGAAAAAGAATTTAATTAGAAAGTTTCTTTTATTAACTAGTATTAAGTTTGCGCTTGGTAATTCTGTACTTTTACCAGTGAATCATAAGAAAATGTTTTTCCAATCTACAAACCCGAAGGTTTTTGCAAATCCAAGAAAATCAGTGAATCTGGCAACTCTGCCACTAAGCGAAAGCTACACCAAAACGAATGATGAAAATATTTTCATTTATCGAACAAAAGGACGTCCTTCCATCTGCATTGTAAAGTCAATAAATAGGAACAGCTTGATGAAAAGTGTGCTCATTCGGCGTGAGCTGCAAAAGGGGAAAGATCGTACGGATGTACGCAGTAAAAACAATCGTCTGCAAGGTTTGAATTGTTTTAAAAGATTCCCGTCTTGAATCAACATAGTTATCCACAAACCGTCCTTATTAGGACGAAGGCAAAATGGAAAAAGAATTTAATTAGAAAGTTTCTTTTATTAACTAGTATTAAGTTTGCGCTTGGTAATTCTATACTTTTACCAGTGAATCAGAAAATGTTTTTCTAATCTACAAACCCGAAGGTTTTTGCAAATCCTTCCAAAAAAATCAGTGAATGTGGCAACTCTACCACTAAGCGAAAGCTACACCAAAACGAATGATGAAAATATTTTCATTTATCGAACAAAAGGACGTCCTTCCATCTGCATTGTAAAGTCAATAAATAGGAACAGCTTGATGAAAAGTGTGCTCATTCGGCGTGAGCTGCGAAAGGGGAAAGATCGTACGGATGTACGCAGTAAAAACAATCGTCTGCAAGGTTTGAATTTTTTTAAAAGATTCCCGTCTTGAATCAACATAGTTATCCATAAACCGTCCTTATTAGGACAAAGGCAAAATGGAAAAAGAATTTAATTAGAAAGTTTCTTTTATTAACTAGTATTAAGTTTGCGCTTGGTAATTCTGTACTTTTACCAGTGAATCAGAAAATGTTTTTCTAATCTACAAACCCGAAGGTTTTTGCAAATCCTTCCAAAAAAATCAGTGAATGTGGCAACTCTACCACTAAGCGAAAGCTACACCAAAACGAATGATGAAAATATTTTCATTTATCGAACAAAAGGACGTCCTTCCATCTGCATTGTAAAGTCAATAAATAGGAACAGCTTGATGAAAAGTGTGCTCATTCGGCGTGAGCTGCGAAAGGGGAAAGATCGTACGGATGTACGCAGTAAAAACAATCGTCTGCAAGGTTTGAATTTTTTTAAAAGATTCCCGTCTTGAATCAACATAGTTATCCACAAACCGTCCTTATTAGGACAAAGGCAAAATGGAAAAAGAATTTAATTAGAAAGTTTCTTTTATTAACTAGTATTAAGTTTGCGCTTGGTAATTCTGTACTTTTACCAGTGAATCATAAGAAAATGTTTTTCCAATCTACAAACCCGAAGGTTTTTGCAAATCCTTCCAAGAAAATCAGTGAATCTGGCAACTCTGCCACGAATGATGAAAATATTTTCATTTATCGAACAAAAGGACGTCCTTCCATCTGCATTGTAAAGTCAATAAATAGGAACAGCTTGATGAAAATCGTGCTCATTCGGTGTGAGCTGCGAAAGGGGAAAGATCGTACGGATGTACGCAGTAAAAACAATCGTCGGCAAGGTTTGAATTGTTTTAAAAGATTCCCGTCTTGAATCAACATAGTTATCCACAAACCGTCCTTATTAGGACAAAGGCAAAATGGAAAAAGAATTTAATTAGAAAGTTTCTTTTATTAACTAGTATTAAGTTTGCGCTTGGTAATTCTGTACTTTTACCAGTGAATCATAAGAAAATGTTTTTCCAATCTACAAACCCGAAGGTTTTTGCAAATCCAAGAAAATCAGTGAATCTGGCAACTCTGCCACTAAGCGAAAGCTACACCAAAACGAATGATGAAAATATTTTCATTTATCGAACAAAAGGACGTCCTTCCATCTGCATTGTAAAGTCAATAAATAGGAACAGCTTGATGAAAAGTGTGCTCATTCGGCGTGAGCTGCGAAAGGGGAAAGATCGTACGGATGTACGCAGTAAAAACAATCGTCTGCAAGGTTTGAATTGTTTTAAAAGATTCCCGTCTTGAATCAACATAGTTATCCACAAACCGTCCTTATTAGGACGAAGGCAAAATGGAAAAAGAATTTAATTAGAAAGTTTCTTTTATTAACTAGTATTAAGTTTGCGCTTGGTAATTCTGTACTTTTACCAGTGAATCAGAAAATGTTTTTCTAATCTACAAACCCGAAGGTTTTTGCAAATCCTTCCAAAAAATCAGTGAATGTGGCAACTCTACCACTAAGCGAAAGCTACACCAAAACGAATGATGAAAATATTTTCATTTATCGAACAAAAGGACGTCCTTCCATCTGCATTGTAAAGTCAATAAATAGGAACAGCTTGATGAAAAGTGTGCTCATTCGGCGTGAGCTGCGAAAGGGGAAAGATCGTACGGATGTACGCAGTGAAAACAATCGTCTGCAAGGTTTGAATTGTTTTAAAAGATTCCCGTCTTGTATCAACATAGTTATCTACAAACCGTCCTTATTAGGACGAATACAAAATGGAAAAAGAATTCAATTAGAAAGTTTCTTTTATTAACTGGTATTAAGTTTGCGCTTGGTAATTCTGTACTTTTACCAGTGAATCATAAGAAAATGTTTTTCTAATTTACAAACCCGAAGGTTTTTGCAAATCCTTCCAAAAAAATCAGTGAATGTGGCAACTCTACCACTAAGCGAAAGCTACACCAAAACGAATGATGAAAATATTTTCATTTATCGAACAAAAGGACGTCCTTCCATCTGCATTGTAAAGTCAATAAATAGGAACACCATGATGAAAATCGTGCTCATTCGGCGTGAGCTGCGAAAGGGGAAAGATCGTACGGATGTACGCAGTAAAAACAATCGTCTGCAAGGTTTGAATTGTTTTAAAAGATTCCCGTCTTGAATCAACATAGTTATCCACAAACCGTCCTTATTAGGACAAAGGCAAAATGGAAAAAGAATTTAATTAGAAAGTTTCTTTTAATAACTAGTATTAAGTTTGCGCTTGGTAATTCTGTACTTTTACCAGTGAATCAGAAAATGTTTTTCTAATCTACAAACCCGAAGGTTTTTGCAAATCCTTCCAAAAAAATCAGTGAATGTGGCAACTCTACCACTAAGCGAAAGCTACACCAAAACGAATGATGAAAATATTTTCATTTATCGAACAAAAGGACGTCCTTCCATCTGCATTGTAAAGTCAATAAATAGGAACACCATGATGAAAATCGTGCTCATTCGGTGTGAGCTGCGAAAGGGGAAAGATCGTATGGATGTACGCAGTAAAAACAATCGTCGGCAAGGTTTGAATTGTTTTAAAAGATTCCCGTCTTGTATCAACATAGTTATCTACAAACCGTCCTTATTAGGACGAATACAAAATGGAAAAAGAATTCAATTAGAAAGTTTCTTTTATTAACTGGTATTAAGTTTGCGCTTGGTAATTCTGTACTTTTACCAGTGAATCATAAGAAAATGTTTTTCTAATTTACAAACCCGAAGGTTTTTGCAAATCCTTCCAAAAAAATCAGTGAATGTGGCAACTCTACCACTAAGCGAAAGCTACACCAAAACGAATGATGAAAATATTTTCATTTATCGAACAAAAGGACGTCCTTCCATCTGCATTGTAAAGTCAATAAATAGGAACACCATGATGAAAATCGTGCTCATTCGGTGTGAGCTGCGAAAGGGGAAAGATCGTACGGATGTACGCAGTAAAAACAATCGTCGGCAAGGTTTGAATTGTTTTAAAAGATTCCCGTCTTGAATCAACATAGTTATCCACAAACCGTCCTTATTAGGACAAAGGCAAAATGGAAAAAGAATTTAATTAGAAAGTTTCTTTTATTAACTAGTATTAAGTTTGCGCTTGGTAATTCTGTACTTTTACCAGTGAATCATAAGAAAATGTTTTTCCAATCTACAAACCCGAAGGTTTTTGCAAATCCAAGAAAATCAGTGAATCTGGCAACTCTGCCACTAAGCGAAAGCTACACCAAAACGAATGATGAAAATATTTTCATTTATCGAACAAAAGGACGTCCTTCCATCTGCATTGTAAAGTCAATAAATAGGAACAGCTTGATGAAAAGTGTGCTCATTCGGCGTGAGCTGCGAAAGGGGAAAGATCGTACGGATGTACGCAGTAAAAACAATCGTCTGCAAGGTTTGAATTGTTTTAAAAGATTCCCGTCTTGAATCAACATAGTTATCCACAAACCGTCCTTATTAGGACGAAGGCAAAATGGAAAAAGAATTTAATTAGAAAGTTTCTTTTATTAACTAGTATTAAGTTTGCGCTTGGTAATTCTGTACTTTTACCAGTGAATCATAAGAAAATGTTTTTCCAATTTACAAACCCGAAGGTTTTTGCAAATCCTTCCAAGAAAATCAGTGAATCTGGCAACTCTGCCACGAATGATGAAAATATTTTCATTTATCGAACAAAAGGACGTCCTTCCATCTGCATTGTAAAGTCAATAAATAGGAACAGCTTGATGAAAATCGTGCTCATTCGGTGTGAGCTGCGAAAGGGGAAAGATCGTACGGATGTACGCAGTAAAAACAATCGTCGGCAAGGTTTGAATTGTTTTAAAAGATTCCCGTCTTGAATCAACATAGTTATCCACAAACCGTCCTTATTAGGACAAAGGCAAAATGGAAAAAGAATTTAATTAGAAAGTTTCTTTTATTAACTAGTATTAAGTTTGCGCTTGGTAATTCTGTACTTTTACCAGTGAATCATAAGAAAATGTTTTTCCAATCTACAAACCCGAAGGTTTTTGCAAATCCAAGAAAATCAGTGAATCTGGCAACTCTGCCACTAAGCGAAAGCTACACCAAAACGAATGATGAAAATATTTTCATTTATCGAACAAAAGGACGTCCTTCCATCTGCATTGTAAAGTCAATAAATAGGAACAGCTTGATGAAAAGTGTGCTCATTCGGCGTGAGCTGCGAAAGGGGAAAGATCGTACGGATGTACGCAGTAAAAACAATCGTCTGCAAGGTTTGAATTGTTTTAAAAGATTCCCGTCTTGAATCAACATAGTTATCCACAAACCGTCCTTATTAGGACGAAGGCAAAATGGAAAAAGAATTTAATTAGAAAGTTTCTTTTATTAACTAGTATTAAGTTTGCGCTTGGTAATTCTGTACTTTTACCAGTGAATCAGAAAATGTTTTTCTAATCTACAAACCCGAAGGTTTTTGCAAATCCTTCCAAAAAATCAGTGAATGTGGCAACTCTACCACTAAGCGAAAGCTACACCAAAACGAATGATGAAAATATTTTCATTTATCGAACAAAAGGACGTCCTTCCATCTGCATTGTAAAGTCAATAAATAGGAACAGCTTGATGAAAAGTGTGCTCATTCGGCGTGAGCTGCGAAAGGGGAAAGATCGTACGGATGTACGCAGTGAAAACAATCGTCTGCAAGGTTTGAATTGTTTTAAAAGATTCCCGTCTTGTATCAACATAGTTATCTACAAACCGTCCTTATTAGGACGAATACAAAATGGAAAAAGAATTCAATTAGAAAGTTTCTTTTATTAACTGGTATTAAGTTTGCGCTTGGTAATTCTGTACTTTTACCAGTGAATCATAAGAAAATGTTTTTCTAATTTACAAACCCGAAGGTTTTTGCAAATCCTTCCAAAAAAATCAGTGAATGTGGCAACTCTACCACTAAGCGAAAGCTACACCAAAACGAATGATGAAAATATTTTCATTTATCGAACAAAAGGACGTCCTTCCATCTGCATTGTAAAGTCAATAAATAGGAACACCATGATGAAAATCGTGCTCATTCGGCGTGAGCTGCGAAAGGGGAAAGATCGTACGGATGTACGCAGTAAAAACAATCGTCTGCAAGGTTTGAATTGTTTTAAAAGATTCCCGTCTTGAATCAACATAGTTATCCACAAACCGTCCTTATTAGGACAAAGGCAAAATGGAAAAAGAATTTAATTAGAAAGTTTCTTTTATTAACTAGTATTAAGTTTGCGCTTGGTAATTCTGTACTTTTACCAGTGAATCATAAGAAAATGTTTTTCCAATCTACAAACCCGAAGGTTTTTGCAAATCCAAGAAAATCAGTGAATCTGGCAACTCTGCCACTAAGCGAAAGCTACACCAAAACGAATGATGAAAATATTTTCATTTATCGAACAAAAGGACGTCCTTCCATCTGCATTGTAAAGTCAATAAATAGGAACAGCTTGATGAAAAGTGTGCTCATTCGGCGTGAGCTGCGAAAGGGGAAAGATCGTACGGATGTACGCAGTAAAAACAATCGTCTGCAAGGTTTGAATTGTTTTAAAAGATTCCCGTCTTGAATCAACATAGTTATCCACAAACCGTCCTTATTAGGACGAAGGCAAAATGGAAAAAGAATTTAATTAGAAAGTTTCTTTTATTAACTAGTATTAAGTTTGCGCTTGGTAATTCTGTACTTTTACCAGTGAATCAGAAAATGTTTTTCTAATCTACAAACCCGAAGGTTTTTGCAAATCCTTCCAAAAAATCAGTGAATGTGGCAACTCTACCACTAAGCGAAAGCTACACCAAAACGAATGATGAAAATATTTTCATTTATCGAACAAAAGGACGTCCTTCCATCTGCATTGTAAAGTCAATAAATAGGAACAGCTTGATGAAAAGTGTGCTCATTCGGCGTGAGCTGCGAAAGGGGAAAGATCGTACGGATGTACGCAGTGAAAACAATCGTCTGCAAGGTTTGAATTGTTTTAAAAGATTCCCGTCTTGAATCAACATAGTTATCCACAAACCGTCCTTATTAGGACAAAGGCAAAATGGAAAAAGAATTTAATTAGAAAGTTTCTTTTATTAACTAGTATTAAGTTTGCGCTTGGTAATTCTGTACTTTTACCAGTGAATCAGAAAATGTTTTTCTAATCTACAAACCCGAAGGTTTTTGCAAATCCTTCCAAAAAAATCAGTGAATGTGGCAACTCTACCACTAAGCGAAAGCTACATCAAAACAAATGATGAAAATATTTTCATTTATCGAACAAAAGGACGTCCTTCCATCTGCATTGTAAAGTCAATAAATAGGAACACCATGATGAAAATCGTGCTCATTCGGTGTGAGCTGCGAAAGGGGAAAGATCGTACGGATGTACGCAGTAAAAACAATCGTCGGCAAGGTTTGATTTGTTTTAAAAGATTCCCGTCTTGAATCAACATAGTTATCCACAAACCGTCCTTATTAGGACAAAGGCAAAATGGAAAAAGATGGGTTGGTAATGTATATGACATAACAGGGGTGTCGTGACCACACTTCGAAGCTATTTCAAATCTTGCAAAGCATAAATTGACATAATTTCAATGCTTGTTCCTTTATGAATGAAATGACAAATTTTCAGGTCAACGCGGCAATAACTTTGCAATTTATAGAACAATTTTATATTTTTAGTTATCATATATTAACTGTCATCTCTTCCAAACCACTTAACCCTCTGCTGCCAACCACGTGGTTGTGCAGGGTTAAGGAGAATCATTGTAAAATGTCCAATACATAATTTTATGTTGTTACCTCCACTAAAACCACTTCAGAACGCTCCCACCTGTCATACATGTACATTGTCTGCATGTTGAAATCATTATATGAAATTATTGACCTGTATTCAACGCGGAGAACTCGGTAATAAAATTGTTTTGCTGAATATACTAACGAACGGGATCCCCAGGAAAATTTCGCTGAGCCCGGTGAATCGAACTTAATGCGCAAAATTTAGCCATTTGAAGGAGATACAAGCAGAATTTTAAGAATATGAGCATCACGGTTATGTCCCGGACATTACCCGCCCCTAGTTTTTCGCTAAGCGTGTTCATTTCTGTACGGAAAAGATTCCGATGGCTGTTTCGAGAGATTTTAACATTGATATTTCAAAGCAAGAAAATTGTTCATTTCATGAATGAATGTCTCAACGAGCTTAGAATCCAGCGCATCCCCTATCAACGCAGACGCCAACAACAAAGGTTCTTTTCAGAACCACCATAATTATTATAAAGAATAACTTGAAACATTCCCACATATTTCATTGAGTATCATTCGATTTGAATTACAAGTCAAACGAGTAGTCACGACACTCCGGTTATGTCCTAGACATTACCCACCCATCTTTTTTTATAGTCGCGAATAAACACTACTATATCGCCTGTCTCGCTCGTGTACGTGCCATGTGCCTTTTCGTTCTGTATACGGTTCGATTCGGCTACTATACTTCCCCCACCATTTCCATTCCGGAGCCAGTGTTGCCAGACTTGATTTTTTCAGCTTTTCATTAGATTTGCAAAAAAATATTCCTAAAAAGAAAAACTATGTATGAGCAAAAAAAATCGCCTAGAAATCAATAAAATTCCAACAGTAGAAGAATATCAAACAGAAATAGTTTGTTCATCAGTAACAATTTGTTCCATCATAGATCAGTATCAGATATCGATATTTAAGTACCATAGAAGCCAATATAACGTACCATGTAGACGGATGTATAGAAAATCTTTATAAGTTAAAAAAAAAAAACCCGTTTGTTTTTCGATTTACTTTTTCTTTCTTTCTTTTTCAGGAGAATCAATTTCCGGGCAATCGTTTTCCAGGGAAAATGCTACCATGTCAGCATTAGTCCGGATAAAGCAGATTTCGGCAATCCCAAGCTACTAAAACAGTGGCAACAGTGAACTTCGTGTTCGCGCTATTTCCCCTTCAAACCAACACATCACGAGTAAGCATATAGATAGCAAAATGGTAATCTACCTAGGCGGCGGCGACTGAGAATGTGTGTGCATCAGTATAAAAGCGCTACTCAATGGGCCGAATTGCAACATTCGGTATTGGAATCTCGCTGCTGCAGGTGTGCTGCGCTAGCCTACTAAGCTATTACCTACAACAACCAAGAAGATGACTGGCCGTGGCAAAGGGCTCGGCAAGGGAGGCGCTAAGCGGCACCGCAAGGTGCTTCGTGACAATATCCAGGGCATCACCAAACCCGCCATTCGTCGTCTGGCTCGACGTGGAGGAGTGAAGCGAATCTCCGGTTTGATATACGAGGAAACCCGTGGTGTGCTGAAGATTTTTCTGGAAAACGTTATCCGGGACGCTGTGACGTACACTGAACATGCCAAACGGAAGACCGTCACTGCGATGGATGTCGTCTATGCGCTTAAACGCCAGGGACGCACATTGTACGGTTTTGGTGGTTAAGCCCTACCACGACGTTCACGACAACACAAAAGGCCCTTTTCAGGGCCACCAAATGTTTAGAAAAAAGAATTAGTTTGAAATGTATCCTTCATATTTTCATTCATGTTGCAGGGGCGTACTGTTTAGTGTGCGATTTTGATTGATATGCGAGAGACCAGTGTTACGACAACGCGCTCAGTCGCTGGGTTTCCCTTTTTTGTCGTGACTAACGACTTACCTTTCAATATAGGGGCCCCTTTTCAAAATTTCGGAAGAAAAATGATGTAAGATTTTGAACGCTTATATCTTTTGTTGTACTGAATGGATTTAATCAATTTCTTCGGCATTTTGTCGAAAATATTTGTACCAATGTTGTATTAAATTTTGGAATATGTAGGATATTCATTATCAACGGAAAAATAGTGTTTTGAAAAATCTTTCGAAAACGACTCGGAAAAGTGAAAATTTTCAGCCCATCCCGCACAGAGCCGTCAAAATGGTGCAGCGAATGAACAATAAAATAATGAAAAGTTTATATAAAGGTCCACTACATGTTTGTTCCTATGATTATTCGTATTGGGTTGCTTGACGAGAGCAGTTGGTGGGGGAAAGCCGGGATATTAATTTTGGTTAAGCCATTAGAAGTCGGACGGAAAGGAAAGGCTCATGCACGCCACGAGAACGAGCGAGAAAGCGATAGTAGTGCATATTAGCGAAAGCGTTACGTACATTTTGAACCTTATTAACTTTTCTTCTACAAAACGGATTGCCAATCTTGTTTCATAAATCGGAAGGAAAACGTTCAATGCTTGCTACCGATACGTTCTTTGCTATATAAAATTTGGTATAAAATTTGTTTAAATAGTAAAACTACTTTAAATGAAATCAACATTAATGATAAAACCTATAAATAGGGGTGTCGCAGCTTTTCTCAAAGCCAGACGTGTGTAAGACGCAGTGCATAACAGACGTGCGTAGTCGTGAGAAGCTGCATCGGACGACCAATCAAATCAGCTACCATCGGAGAGAAGAAGAAAAACGTTGGTAGAGGTGGTGGCGGTGAGAAGTCCAAAAAGCCAAAGGCTAAGAAACGCAGTCACTGAAAAGGCGGTAGTAACTGCCACTAAAAATGCCACCAAAACATCGAAGGCTGCAAAGCGTACTCATTCGGTGTGAGCTGCGAAAGGGGAAAGATCGTATGGATGTACGCAGTAAAAACAATCGTCGGCAAGGTTTGAATTGTTTTAAAAGATTCCCGTCTTGTATCAACATAGTTATCTACAAACCGTCCTTATTAGGACGAATACAAAATGGAAAAAGAATTCAATTAGAAAGTTTCTTTTATTAACTGGTATTAAATTTGCGCTTGGTAATTCTGTACTTTTACCAGTGAATCATAAGAAAATGTTTTTCTAATTTACAAACCCGAAGGTTTTTGCAAATCCTTCCAAAAAAATCAGTGAATGTGGCAACTCTACCCAGGGTGGCCAAATAGAATTCCTTAATATCGGTAGGGTCACTAAAAGTTTATCGGTAGTTATCGGTAGGCCGGGTTGTTGTCCCAAAAACGTAGTATTGACATAGAATTGTAAAATACTGACAACACAGATCTCAGACCAAATCCAACCCAAAAAATGAATGTTGGATGTGTCCACAATCAATAAAAATCGGTAGTTTTCGGTAGGAATAACAAAATATCGGTAGTTTTACCTTGGTCGTCTGTGAATCGGTAGGGAAGACCAAAATCGGTAGGACTACCGATAAATCGGTAGGTCTGGCCACCCTGACTCTACCACTAAGCGAAAGCTACACCAAAACGAATGATGAAAATATTTTCATTTATCGAACAAAAGGACGTCCTTCCATCTGCATTGTAAAGTCAATAAATAGGAACACCATGATGAAAATCGTGCTCATTCGGTGTGAGCTGCGAAAGGGGAAAGATCGTACGGATGTACGCAGTAAAAACAATCGTCGGCAAGGTTTGAATTGTTTTAAAAGATTCCCGTCTTGAATCAACATAGTTATCCACAAACCGTCCTTATTAGGACAAAGGCAAAATGGAAAAAGAATTTAATTAGAAAGTTTCTTTTATTAACTAGTATTAAGTTTGCGCTTGGTAATTCTGTACTTTTACCAGTGAATCATAAGAAAATGTTTTTCCAATCTACAAACCCGAAGGTTTTTGCAAATCCAAGAAAATCAGTGAATCTGGCAACTCTGCCACTAAGCGAAAGCTACACCAAAACGAATGATGAAAATATTTTCATTTATCGAACAAAAGGACGTCCTTCCATCTGCATTGTAAAGTCAATAAATAGGAACAGCTTGATGAAAAGTGTGCTCATTCGGCGTGAGCTGCAAAAGGGGAAAGATCGTACGGATGTACGCAGTAAAAACAATCGTCTGCAAGGTTTGAATTGTTTTAAAAGATTCCCGTCTTGAATCAACATAGTTATCCACAAACCGTCCTTATTAGGACGAAGGCAAAATGGAAAAAGAATTTAATTAGAAAGTTTCTTTTATTAACTAGTATTAAGTTTGCGCTTGGTAATTCTATACTTTTACCAGTGAATCAGAAAATGTTTTTCTAATCTACAAACCCGAAGGTTTTTGCAAATCCTTCCAAAAAAATCAGTGAATGTGGCAACTCTACCACTAAGCGAAAGCTACACCAAAACGAATGATGAAAATATTTTCATTTATCGAACAAAAGGACGTCCTTCCATCTGCATTGTAAAGTCAATAAATAGGAACAGCTTGATGAAAAGTGTGCTCATTCGGCGTGAGCTGCGAAAGGGGAAAGATCGTACGGATGTACGCAGTAAAAACAATCGTCTGCAAGGTTTGAATTTTTTTAAAAGATTCCCGTCTTGAATCAACATAGTTATCCACAAACCGTCCTTATTAGGACAAAGGCAAAATGGAAAAAGAATTTAATTAGAAAGTTTCTTTTATTAACTAGTATTAAGTTTGCGCTTGGTAATTCTGTACTTTTACCAGTGAATCATAAGAAAATGTTTTTCCAATCTACAAACCCGAAGGTTTTTGCAAATCCTTCCAAGAAAATCAGTGAATCTGGCAACTCTGCCACGAATGATGAAAATATTTTCATTTATCGAACAAAAGGACGTCCTTCCATCTGCATTGTAAAGTCAATAAATAGGAACAGCTTGATGAAAATCGTGCTCATTCGGTGTGAGCTGCGAAAGGGGAAAGATCGTACGGATGTACGCAGTAAAAACAATCGTCGGCAAGGTTTGAATTGTTTTAAAAGATTCCCGTCTTGAATCAACATAGTTATCCACAAACCGTCCTTATTAGGACAAAGGCAAAATGGAAAAAGAATTTAATTAGAAAGTTTCTTTTATTAACTAGTATTAAGTTTGCGCTTGGTAATTCTGTACTTTTACCAGTGAATCATAAGAAAATGTTTTTCCAATCTACAAACCCGAAGGTTTTTGCAAATCCAAGAAAATCAGTGAATCTGGCAACTCTGCCACTAAGCGAAAGCTACACCAAAACGAATGATGAAAATATTTTCATTTATCGAACAAAAGGACGTCCTTCCATCTGCATTGTAAAGTCAATAAATAGGAACAGCTTGATGAAAAGTGTGCTCATTCGGCGTGAGCTGCGAAAGGGGAAAGATCGTACGGATGTACGCAGTAAAAACAATCGTCTGCAAGGTTTGAATTGTTTTAAAAGATTCCCGTCTTGAATCAACATAGTTATCCACAAACCGTCCTTATTAGGACGAAGGCAAAATGGAAAAAGAATTTAATTAGAAAGTTTCTTTTATTAACTAGTATTAAGTTTGCGCTTGGTAATTCTGTACTTTTACCAGTGAATCAGAAAATGTTTTTCTAATCTACAAACCCGAAGGTTTTTGCAAATCCTTCCAAAAAATCAGTGAATGTGGCAACTCTACCACTAAGCGAAAGCTACACCAAAACGAATGATGAAAATATTTTCATTTATCGAACAAAAGGACGTCCTTCCATCTGCATTGTAAAGTCAATAAATAGGAACAGCTTGATGAAAAGTGTGCTCATTCGGCGTGAGCTGCGAAAGGGGAAAGATCGTACGGATGTACGCAGTGAAAACAATCGTCTGCAAGGTTTGAATTGTTTTAAAAGATTCCCGTCTTGTATCAACATAGTTATCTACAAACCGTCCTTATTAGGACGAATACAAAATGGAAAAAGAATTCAATTAGAAAGTTTCTTTTATTAACTGGTATTAAGTTTGCGCTTGGTAATTCTGTACTTTTACCAGTGAATCATAAGAAAATGTTTTTCTAATTTACAAACCCGAAGGTTTTTGCAAATCCTTCCAAAAAAATCAGTGAATGTGGCAACTCTACCACTAAGCGAAAGCTACACCAAAACGAATGATGAAAATATTTTCATTTATCGAACAAAAGGACGTCCTTCCATCTGCATTGTAAAGTCAATAAATAGGAACACCATGATGAAAATCGTGCTCATTCGGCGTGAGCTGCGAAAGGGGAAAGATCGTACGGATGTACGCAGTAAAAACAATCGTCTGCAAGGTTTGAATTGTTTTAAAAGATTCCCGTCTTGAATCAACATAGTTATCCACAAACCGTCCTTATTAGGACAAAGGCAAAATGGAAAAAGAATTTAATTAGAAAGTTTCTTTTAATAACTAGTATTAAGTTTGCGCTTGGTAATTCTGTACTTTTACCAGTGAATCAGAAAATGTTTTTCTAATCTACAAACCCGAAGGTTTTTGCAAATCCTTCCAAAAAAATCAGTGAATGTGGCAACTCTACCACTAAGCGAAAGCTACACCAAAACGAATGATGAAAATATTTTCATTTATCGAACAAAAGGACGTCCTTCCATCTGCATTGTAAAGTCAATAAATAGGAACACCATGATGAAAATCGTGCTCATTCGGTGTGAGCTGCGAAAGGGGAAAGATCGTATGGATGTACGCAGTAAAAACAATCGTCGGCAAGGTTTGAATTGTTTTAAAAGATTCCCGTCTTGTATCAACATAGTTATCTACAAACCGTCCTTATTAGGACGAATACAAAATGGAAAAAGAATTCAATTAGAAAGTTTCTTTTATTAACTGGTATTAAGTTTGCGCTTGGTAATTCTGTACTTTTACCAGTGAATCATAAGAAAATGTTTTTCTAATTTACAAACCCGAAGGTTTTTGCAAATCCTTCCAAAAAAATCAGTGAATGTGGCAACTCTACCACTAAGCGAAAGCTACACCAAAACGAATGATGAAAATATTTTCATTTATCGAACAAAAGGACGTCCTTCCATCTGCATTGTAAAGTCAATAAATAGGAACACCATGATGAAAATCGTGCTCATTCGGTGTGAGCTGCGAAAGGGGAAAGATCGTACGGATGTACGCAGTAAAAACAATCGTCGGCAAGGTTTGAATTGTTTTAAAAGATTCCCGTCTTGAATCAACATAGTTATCCACAAACCGTCCTTATTAGGACAAAGGCAAAATGGAAAAAGAATTTAATTAGAAAGTTTCTTTTATTAACTAGTATTAAGTTTGCGCTTGGTAATTCTGTACTTTTACCAGTGAATCATAAGAAAATGTTTTTCCAATCTACAAACCCGAAGGTTTTTGCAAATCCAAGAAAATCAGTGAATCTGGCAACTCTGCCACTAAGCGAAAGCTACACCAAAACGAATGATGAAAATATTTTCATTTATCGAACAAAAGGACGTCCTTCCATCTGCATTGTAAAGTCAATAAATAGGAACAGCTTGATGAAAAGTGTGCTCATTCGGCGTGAGCTGCGAAAGGGGAAAGATCGTACGGATGTACGCAGTAAAAACAATCGTCTGCAAGGTTTGAATTGTTTTAAAAGATTCCCGTCTTGAATCAACATAGTTATCCACAAACCGTCCTTATTAGGACGAAGGCAAAATGGAAAAAGAATTTAATTAGAAAGTTTCTTTTATTAACTAGTATTAAGTTTGCGCTTGGTAATTCTGTACTTTTACCAGTGAATCATAAGAAAATGTTTTTCCAATTTACAAACCCGAAGGTTTTTGCAAATCCTTCCAAGAAAATCAGTGAATCTGGCAACTCTGCCACGAATGATGAAAATATTTTCATTTATCGAACAAAAGGACGTCCTTCCATCTGCATTGTAAAGTCAATAAATAGGAACAGCTTGATGAAAATCGTGCTCATTCGGTGTGAGCTGCGAAAGGGGAAAGATCGTACGGATGTACGCAGTAAAAACAATCGTCGGCAAGGTTTGAATTGTTTTAAAAGATTCCCGTCTTGAATCAACATAGTTATCCACAAACCGTCCTTATTAGGACAAAGGCAAAATGGAAAAAGAATTTAATTAGAAAGTTTCTTTTATTAACTAGTATTAAGTTTGCGCTTGGTAATTCTGTACTTTTACCAGTGAATCATAAGAAAATGTTTTTCCAATCTACAAACCCGAAGGTTTTTGCAAATCCAAGAAAATCAGTGAATCTGGCAACTCTGCCACTAAGCGAAAGCTACACCAAAACGAATGATGAAAATATTTTCATTTATCGAACAAAAGGACGTCCTTCCATCTGCATTGTAAAGTCAATAAATAGGAACAGCTTGATGAAAAGTGTGCTCATTCGGCGTGAGCTGCGAAAGGGGAAAGATCGTACGGATGTACGCAGTAAAAACAATCGTCTGCAAGGTTTGAATTGTTTTAAAAGATTCCCGTCTTGAATCAACATAGTTATCCACAAACCGTCCTTATTAGGACGAAGGCAAAATGGAAAAAGAATTTAATTAGAAAGTTTCTTTTATTAACTAGTATTAAGTTTGCGCTTGGTAATTCTGTACTTTTACCAGTGAATCAGAAAATGTTTTTCTAATCTACAAACCCGAAGGTTTTTGCAAATCCTTCCAAAAAATCAGTGAATGTGGCAACTCTACCACTAAGCGAAAGCTACACCAAAACGAATGATGAAAATATTTTCATTTATCGAACAAAAGGACGTCCTTCCATCTGCATTGTAAAGTCAATAAATAGGAACAGCTTGATGAAAAGTGTGCTCATTCGGCGTGAGCTGCGAAAGGGGAAAGATCGTACGGATGTACGCAGTGAAAACAATCGTCTGCAAGGTTTGAATTGTTTTAAAAGATTCCCGTCTTGTATCAACATAGTTATCTACAAACCGTCCTTATTAGGACGAATACAAAATGGAAAAAGAATTCAATTAGAAAGTTTCTTTTATTAACTGGTATTAAGTTTGCGCTTGGTAATTCTGTACTTTTACCAGTGAATCATAAGAAAATGTTTTTCTAATTTACAAACCCGAAGGTTTTTGCAAATCCTTCCAAAAAAATCAGTGAATGTGGCAACTCTACCACTAAGCGAAAGCTACACCAAAACGAATGATGAAAATATTTTCATTTATCGAACAAAAGGACGTCCTTCCATCTGCATTGTAAAGTCAATAAATAGGAACACCATGATGAAAATCGTGCTCATTCGGCGTGAGCTGCGAAAGGGGAAAGATCGTACGGATGTACGCAGTAAAAACAATCGTCTGCAAGGTTTGCATTGTTTTAAAAGATTCCCGTCTTGAATCAACATAGTTATCCACAAACCGTCCTTATTAGGACAAAGGCAAAATGGAAAAAGAATTTAATTAGAAAGTTTCTTTTATTAACTAGTATTAAGTTTGCGCTTGGTAATTCTGTACTTTTACCAGTGAATCATAAGAAAATGTTTTTCCAATCTACAAACCCGAAGGTTTTTGCAAATCCAAGAAAATCAGTGAATCTGGCAACTCTGCCACTAAGCGAAAGCTACACCAAAACGAATGATGAAAATATTTTCATTTATCGAACAAAAGGACGTCCTTCCATCTGCATTGTAAAGTCAATAAATAGGAACAGCTTGATGAAAAGTGTGCTCATTCGGCGTGAGCTGCGAAAGGGGAAAGATCGTACGGATGTACGCAGTAAAAACAATCGTCTGCAAGGTTTGAATTGTTTTAAAAGATTCCCGTCTTGAATCAACATAGTTATCCACAAACCGTCCTTATTAGGACGAAGGCAAAATGGAAAAAGAATTTAATTAGAAAGTTTCTTTTATTAACTAGTATTAAGTTTGCGCTTGGTAATTCTGTACTTTTACCAGTGAATCAGAAAATGTTTTTCTAATCTACAAACCCGAAGGTTTTTGCAAATCCTTCCAAAAAATCAGTGAATGTGGCAACTCTACCACTAAGCGAAAGCTACACCAAAACGAATGATGAAAATATTTTCATTTATCGAACAAAAGGACGTCCTTCCATCTGCATTGTAAAGTCAATAAATAGGAACAGCTTGATGAAAAGTGTGCTCATTCGGCGTGAGCTGCGAAAGGGGAAAGATCGTACGGATGTACGCAGTGAAAACAATCGTCTGCAAGGTTTGAATTGTTTTAAAAGATTCCCGTCTTGAATCAACATAGTTATCCACAAACCGTCCTTATTAGGACAAAGGCA
This sequence comes from Topomyia yanbarensis, assembly GCF_030247195.1. Lineage (NCBI taxonomy): Eukaryota > Metazoa > Arthropoda > Insecta > Diptera > Culicidae > Topomyia > Topomyia yanbarensis. The sequence goes on along the minus strand of NW_026683294.1, from coordinate 203,693 downwards.
AAATGGAAAAAGAATTTAATTAGAAAGTTTCTTTTATTAACTAGTATTAAGTTTGCGCTTGGTAATTCTGTACTTTTACCAGTGAATCAGAAAATGTTTTTCTAATCTACAAACCCGAAGGTTTTTGCAAATCCTTCCAAAAAAATCAGTGAATGTGGCAACTCTACCACTAAGCGAAAGCTACATCAAAACAAATGATGAAAATATTTTCATTTATCGAACAAAAGGACGTCCTTCCATCTGCATTGTAAAGTCAATAAATAGGAACACCATGATGAAAATCGTGCTCATTCGGTGTGAGCTGCGAAAGGGGAAAGATCGTACGGATGTACGCAGTAAAAACAATCGTCGGCAAGGTTTGATTTGTTTTAAAAGATTCCCGTCTTGAATCAACATAGTTATCCACAAACCGTCCTTATTAGGACAAAGGCAAAATGGAAAAAGATGGGTTGGTAATGTATATGACATAACAGGGGTGTCGTGACCACACTTCGAAGCTATTTCAAATCTTGCAAAGCATAAATTGACATAATTTCAATGCTTGTTCCTTTATGAATGAAATGACAAATTTTCAGGTCAACGCGGCAATAACTTTGCAATTTATAGAACAATTTTATATTTTTAGTTATCATATATTAACTGTCATCTCTTCCAAACCACTTAACCCTCTGCTGCCAACCACGTGGTTGTGCAGGGTTAAGGAGAATCATTGTAAAATGTCCAATACATAATTTTATGTTGTTACCTCCACTAAAACCACTTCAGAACGCTCCCACCTGTCATACATGTACATTGTCTGCATGTTGAAATCATTATATGAAATTATTGACCTGTATTCAACGCGGAGAACTCGGTAATAAAATTGTTTTGCTGAATATACTAACGAACGGGATCCCCAGGAAAATTTCGCTGAGCCCGGTGAATCGAACTTAATGCGCAAAATTTAGCCATTTGAAGGAGATACAAGCAGAATTTTAAGAATATGAGCATCACGGTTATGTCCCGGACATTACCCGCCCCTAGTTTTTCGCTAAGCGTGTTCATTTCTGTACGGAAAAGATTCCGATGGCTGTTTCGAGAGATTTTAACATTGATATTTCAAAGCAAGAAAATTGTTCATTTCATGAATGAATGTCTCAACGAGCTTAGAATCCAGCGCATCCCCTATCAACGCAGACGCCAACAACAAAGGTTCTTTTCAGAACCACCATAATTATTATAAAGAATAACTTGAAACATTCCCACATATTTCATTGAGTATCATTCGATTTGAATTACAAGTCAAACGAGTAGTCACGACACTCCGGTTATGTCCTAGACATTACCCACCCATCTTTTTTTATAGTCGCGAATAAACACTACTATATCGCCTGTCTCGCTCGTGTACGTGCCATGTGCCTTTTCGTTCTGTATACGGTTCGATTCGGCTACTATACTTCCCCCACCATTTCCATTCCGGAGCCAGTGTTGCCAGACTTGATTTTTTCAGCTTTTCATTAGATTTGCAAAAAAATATTCCTAAAAAGAAAAACTATGTATGAGCAAAAAAAATCGCCTAGAAATCAATAAAATTCCAACAGTAGAAGAATATCAAACAGAAATAGTTTGTTCATCAGTAACAATTTGTTCCATCATAGATCAGTATCAGATATCGATATTTAAGTACCATAGAAGCCAATATAACGTACCATGTAGACGGATGTATAGAAAATCTTTATAAGTTAAAAAAAAAAAACCCGTTTGTTTTTCGATTTACTTTTTCTTTCTTTCTTTTTCAGGAGAATCAATTTCCGGGCAATCGTTTTCCAGGGAAAATGCTACCATGTCAGCATTAGTCCGGATAAAGCAGATTTCGGCAATCCCAAGCTACTAAAACAGTGGCAACAGTGAACTTCGTGTTCGCGCTATTTCCCCTTCAAACCAACACATCACGAGTAAGCATATAGATAGCAAAATGGTAATCTACCTAGGCGGCGGCGACTGAGAATGTGTGTGCATCAGTATAAAAGCGCTACTCAATGGGCCGAATTGCAACATTCGGTATTGGAATCTCGCTGCTGCAGGTGTGCTGCGCTAGCCTACTAAGCTATTACCTACAACAACCAAGAAGATGACTGGCCGTGGCAAAGGGCTCGGCAAGGGAGGCGCTAAGCGGCACCGCAAGGTGCTTCGTGACAATATCCAGGGCATCACCAAACCCGCCATTCGTCGTCTGGCTCGACGTGGAGGAGTGAAGCGAATCTCCGGTTTGATATACGAGGAAACCCGTGGTGTGCTGAAGATTTTTCTGGAAAACGTTATCCGGGACGCTGTGACGTACACTGAACATGCCAAACGGAAGACCGTCACTGCGATGGATGTCGTCTATGCGCTTAAACGCCAGGGACGCACATTGTACGGTTTTGGTGGTTAAGCCCTACCACGACGTTCACGACAACACAAAAGGCCCTTTTCAGGGCCACCAAATGTTTAGAAAAAAGAATTAGTTTGAAATGTATCCTTCATATTTTCATTCATGTTGCAGGGGCGTACTGTTTAGTGTGCGATTTTGATTGATATGCGAGAGACCAGTGTTACGACAACGCGCTCAGTCGCTGGGTTTCCCTTTTTTGTCGTGACTAACGACTTACCTTTCAATATAGGGGCCCCTTTTCAAAATTTCGGAAGAAAAATGATGTAAGATTTTGAACGCTTATATCTTTTGTTGTACTGAATGGATTTAATCAATTTCTTCGGCATTTTGTCGAAAATATTTGTACCAATGTTGTATTAAATTTTGGAATATGTAGGATATTCATTATCAACGGAAAAATAGTGTTTTGAAAAATCTTTCGAAAACGACTCGGAAAAGTGAAAATTTTCAGCCCATCCCGCACAGAGCCGTCAAAATGGTGCAGCGAATGAACAATAAAATAATGAAAAGTTTATATAAAGGTCCACTACATGTTTGTTCCTATGATTATTCGTATTGGGTTGCTTGACGAGAGCAGTTGGTGGGGGAAAGCCGGGATATTAATTTTGGTTAAGCCATTAGAAGTCGGACGGAAAGGAAAGGCTCATGCACGCCACGAGAACGAGCGAGAAAGCGATAGTAGTGCATATTAGCGAAAGCGTTACGTACATTTTGAACCTTATTAACTTTTCTTCTACAAAACGGATTGCCAATCTTGTTTCATAAATCGGAAGGAAAACGTTCAATGCTTGCTACCGATACGTTCTTTGCTATATAAAATTTGGTATAAAATTTGTTTAAATAGTAAAACTACTTTAAATGAAATCAACATTAATGATAAAACCTATAAATAGGGGTGTCGCAGCTTTTCTCAAAGCCAGACGTGTGTAAGACGCAGTGCATAACAGACGTGCGTGGTCGTGAGAAGCTGCATCGGACGACCAATCAAATCAGCTACCATCGGAGAGAAGAAGAAAAACGTTGGTAGAGGTGGTGGCGGTGAGAAGTCCAAAAAGCCAAAGGCTAAGAAACGCAGTCACTGAAAAGGCGGTAGTAACTGCCACTAAAAATGCCACCAAAACATCGAAGGCTGCAAAGCGTACTCATTCGGTGTGAGCTGCGAAAGGGGAAAGATCGTATGGATGTACGCAGTAAAAACAATCGTCGGCAAGGTTTGAATTGTTTTAAAAGATTCCCGTCTTGTATCAACATAGTTATCTACAAACCGTCCTTATTAGGACGAATACAAAATGGAAAAAGAATTCAATTAGAAAGTTTCTTTTATTAACTGGTATTAAATTTGCGCTTGGTAATTCTGTACTTTTACCAGTGAATCATAAGAAAATGTTTTTCTAATTTACAAACCCGAAGGTTTTTGCAAATCCTTCCAAAAAAATCAGTGAATGTGGCAACTCTACCCAGGGTGGCCAAATAGAATTCCTTAATATCGGTAGGGTCACTAAAAGTTTATCGGTAGTTATCGGTAGGCCGGGTTGTTGTCCCAAAAACGTAGTATTGACATAGAATTGTAAAATACTGACAACACAGATCTCAGACCAAATCCAACCCAAAAAATGAATGTTGGATGTGTCCACAATCAATAAAAATCGGTAGTTTTCGGTAGGAATAACAAAATATCGGTAGTTTTACCTTGGTCGTCTGTGAATCGGTAGGGAAGACCAAAATCGGTAGGACTACCGATAAATCGGTAGGTCTGGCCACCCTGACTCTACCACTAAGCGAAAGCTACACCAAAACGAATGATGAAAATATTTTCATTTATCGAACAAAAGGACGTCCTTCCATCTGCATTGTAAAGTCAATAAATAGGAACACCATGATGAAAATCGTGCTCATTCGGTGTGAGCTGCGAAAGGGGAAAGATCGTACGGATGTACGCAGTAAAAACAATCGTCGGCAAGGTTTGAATTGTTTTAAAAGATTCCCGTCTTGAATCAACATAGTTATCCACAAACCGTCCTTATTAGGACAAAGGCAAAATGGAAAAAGAATTTAATTAGAAAGTTTCTTTTATTAACTAGTATTAAGTTTGCGCTTGGTAATTCTGTACTTTTACCAGTGAATCATAAGAAAATGTTTTTCCAATCTACAAACCCGAAGGTTTTTGCAAATCCAAGAAAATCAGTGAATCTGGCAACTCTGCCACTAAGCGAAAGCTACACCAAAACGAATGATGAAAATATTTTCATTTATCGAACAAAAGGACGTCCTTCCATCTGCATTGTAAAGTCAATAAATAGGAACAGCTTGATGAAAAGTGTGCTCATTCGGCGTGAGCTGCAAAAGGGGAAAGATCGTACGGATGTACGCAGTAAAAACAATCGTCTGCAAGGTTTGAATTGTTTTAAAAGATTCCCGTCTTGAATCAACATAGTTATCCACAAACCGTCCTTATTAGGACGAAGGCAAAATGGAAAAAGAATTTAATTAGAAAGTTTCTTTTATTAACTAGTATTAAGTTTGCGCTTGGTAATTCTATACTTTTACCAGTGAATCAGAAAATGTTTTTCTAATCTACAAACCCGAAGGTTTTTGCAAATCCTTCCAAAAAAATCAGTGAATGTGGCAACTCTACCACTAAGCGAAAGCTACACCAAAACGAATGATGAAAATATTTTCATTTATCGAACAAAAGGACGTCCTTCCATCTGCATTGTAAAGTCAATAAATAGGAACAGCTTGATGAAAAGTGTGCTCATTCGGCGTGAGCTGCGAAAGGGGAAAGATCGTACGGATGTACGCAGTAAAAACAATCGTCTGCAAGGTTTGAATTTTTTTAAAAGATTCCCGTCTTGAATCAACATAGTTATCCACAAACCGTCCTTATTAGGACAAAGGCAAAATGGAAAAAGAATTTAATTAGAAAGTTTCTTTTATTAACTAGTATTAAGTTTGCGCTTGGTAATTCTGTACTTTTACCAGTGAATCATAAGAAAATGTTTTTCCAATCTACAAACCCGAAGGTTTTTGCAAATCCTTCCAAGAAAATCAGTGAATCTGGCAACTCTGCCACGAATGATGAAAATATTTTCATTTATCGAACAAAAGGACGTCCTTCCATCTGCATTGTAAAGTCAATAAATAGGAACAGCTTGATGAAAATCGTGCTCATTCGGTGTGAGCTGCGAAAGGGGAAAGATCGTACGGATGTACGCAGTAAAAACAATCGTCGGCAAGGTTTGAATTGTTTTAAAAGATTCCCGTCTTGAATCAACATAGTTATCCACAAACCGTCCTTATTAGGACAAAGGCAAAATGGAAAAAGAATTTAATTAGAAAGTTTCTTTTATTAACTAGTATTAAGTTTGCGCTTGGTAATTCTGTACTTTTACCAGTGAATCATAAGAAAATGTTTTTCCAATCTACAAACCCGAAGGTTTTTGCAAATCCAAGAAAATCAGTGAATCTGGCAACTCTGCCACTAAGCGAAAGCTACACCAAAACGAATGATGAAAATATTTTCATTTATCGAACAAAAGGACGTCCTTCCATCTGCATTGTAAAGTCAATAAATAGGAACAGCTTGATGAAAAGTGTGCTCATTCGGCGTGAGCTGCGAAAGGGGAAAGATCGTACGGATGTACGCAGTAAAAACAATCGTCTGCAAGGTTTGAATTGTTTTAAAAGATTCCCGTCTTGAATCAACATAGTTATCCACAAACCGTCCTTATTAGGACGAAGGCAAAATGGAAAAAGAATTTAATTAGAAAGTTTCTTTTATTAACTAGTATTAAGTTTGCGCTTGGTAATTCTGTACTTTTACCAGTGAATCAGAAAATGTTTTTCTAATCTACAAACCCGAAGGTTTTTGCAAATCCTTCCAAAAAATCAGTGAATGTGGCAACTCTACCACTAAGCGAAAGCTACACCAAAACGAATGATGAAAATATTTTCATTTATCGAACAAAAGGACGTCCTTCCATCTGCATTGTAAAGTCAATAAATAGGAACAGCTTGATGAAAAGTGTGCTCATTCGGCGTGAGCTGCGAAAGGGGAAAGATCGTACGGATGTACGCAGTGAAAACAATCGTCTGCAAGGTTTGAATTGTTTTAAAAGATTCCCGTCTTGTATCAACATAGTTATCTACAAACCGTCCTTATTAGGACGAATACAAAATGGAAAAAGAATTCAATTAGAAAGTTTCTTTTATTAACTGGTATTAAGTTTGCGCTTGGTAATTCTGTACTTTTACCAGTGAATCATAAGAAAATGTTTTTCTAATTTACAAACCCGAAGGTTTTTGCAAATCCTTCCAAAAAAATCAGTGAATGTGGCAACTCTACCACTAAGCGAAAGCTACACCAAAACGAATGATGAAAATATTTTCATTTATCGAACAAAAGGACGTCCTTCCATCTGCATTGTAAAGTCAATAAATAGGAACACCATGATGAAAATCGTGCTCATTCGGCGTGAGCTGCGAAAGGGGAAAGATCGTACGGATGTACGCAGTAAAAACAATCGTCTGCAAGGTTTGAATTGTTTTAAAAGATTCCCGTCTTGAATCAACATAGTTATCCACAAACCGTCCTTATTAGGACAAAGGCAAAATGGAAAAAGAATTTAATTAGAAAGTTTCTTTTAATAACTAGTATTAAGTTTGCGCTTGGTAATTCTGTACTTTTACCAGTGAATCAGAAAATGTTTTTCTAATCTACAAACCCGAAGGTTTTTGCAAATCCTTCCAAAAAAATCAGTGAATGTGGCAACTCTACCACTAAGCGAAAGCTACACCAAAACGAATGATGAAAATATTTTCATTTATCGAACAAAAGGACGTCCTTCCATCTGCATTGTAAAGTCAATAAATAGGAACACCATGATGAAAATCGTGCTCATTCGGTGTGAGCTGCGAAAGGGGAAAGATCGTATGGATGTACGCAGTAAAAACAATCGTCGGCAAGGTTTGAATTGTTTTAAAAGATTCCCGTCTTGTATCAACATAGTTATCTACAAACCGTCCTTATTAGGACGAATACAAAATGGAAAAAGAATTCAATTAGAAAGTTTCTTTTATTAACTGGTATTAAGTTTGCGCTTGGTAATTCTGTACTTTTACCAGTGAATCATAAGAAAATGTTTTTCTAATTTACAAACCCGAAGGTTTTTGCAAATCCTTCCAAAAAAATCAGTGAATGTGGCAACTCTACCACTAAGCGAAAGCTACACCAAAACGAATGATGAAAATATTTTCATTTATCGAACAAAAGGACGTCCTTCCATCTGCATTGTAAAGTCAATAAATAGGAACACCATGATGAAAATCGTGCTCATTCGGTGTGAGCTGCGAAAGGGGAAAGATCGTACGGATGTACGCAGTAAAAACAATCGTCGGCAAGGTTTGAATTGTTTTAAAAGATTCCCGTCTTGAATCAACATAGTTATCCACAAACCGTCCTTATTAGGACAAAGGCAAAATGGAAAAAGAATTTAATTAGAAAGTTTCTTTTATTAACTAGTATTAAGTTTGCGCTTGGTAATTCTGTACTTTTACCAGTGAATCATAAGAAAATGTTTTTCCAATCTACAAACCCGAAGGTTTTTGCAAATCCAAGAAAATCAGTGAATCTGGCAACTCTGCCACTAAGCGAAAGCTACACCAAAACGAATGATGAAAATATTTTCATTTATCGAACAAAAGGACGTCCTTCCATCTGCATTGTAAAGTCAATAAATAGGAACAGCTTGATGAAAAGTGTGCTCATTCGGCGTGAGCTGCGAAAGGGGAAAGATCGTACGGATGTACGCAGTAAAAACAATCGTCTGCAAGGTTTGAATTGTTTTAAAAGATTCCCGTCTTGAATCAACATAGTTATCCACAAACCGTCCTTATTAGGACGAAGGCAAAATGGAAAAAGAATTTAATTAGAAAGTTTCTTTTATTAACTAGTATTAAGTTTGCGCTTGGTAATTCTGTACTTTTACCAGTGAATCATAAGAAAATGTTTTTCCAATTTACAAACCCGAAGGTTTTTGCAAATCCTTCCAAGAAAATCAGTGAATCTGGCAACTCTGCCACGAATGATGAAAATATTTTCATTTATCGAACAAAAGGACGTCCTTCCATCTGCATTGTAAAGTCAATAAATAGGAACAGCTTGATGAAAATCGTGCTCATTCGGTGTGAGCTGCGAAAGGGGAAAGATCGTACGGATGTACGCAGTAAAAACAATCGTCGGCAAGGTTTGAATTGTTTTAAAAGATTCCCGTCTTGAATCAACATAGTTATCCACAAACCGTCCTTATTAGGACAAAGGCAAAATGGAAAAAGAATTTAATTAGAAAGTTTCTTTTATTAACTAGTATTAAGTTTGCGCTTGGTAATTCTGTACTTTTACCAGTGAATCATAAGAAAATGTTTTTCCAATCTACAAACCCGAAGGTTTTTGCAAATCCAAGAAAATCAGTGAATCTGGCAACTCTGCCACTAAGCGAAAGCTACACCAAAACGAATGATGAAAATATTTTCATTTATCGAACAAAAGGACGTCCTTCCATCTGCATTGTAAAGTCAATAAATAGGAACAGCTTGATGAAAAGTGTGCTCATTCGGCGTGAGCTGCGAAAGGGGAAAGATCGTACGGATGTACGCAGTAAAAACAATCGTCTGCAAGGTTTGAATTGTTTTAAAAGATTCCCGTCTTGAATCAACATAGTTATCCACAAACCGTCCTTATTAGGACGAAGGCAAAATGGAAAAAGAATTTAATTAGAAAGTTTCTTTTATTAACTAGTATTAAGTTTGCGCTTGGTAATTCTGTACTTTTACCAGTGAATCAGAAAATGTTTTTCTAATCTACAAACCCGAAGGTTTTTGCAAATCCTTCCAAAAAATCAGTGAATGTGGCAACTCTACCACTAAGCGAAAGCTACACCAAAACGAATGATGAAAATATTTTCATTTATCGAACAAAAGGACGTCCTTCCATCTGCATTGTAAAGTCAATAAATAGGAACAGCTTGATGAAAAGTGTGCTCATTCGGCGTGAGCTGCGAAAGGGGAAAGATCGTACGGATGTACGCAGTGAAAACAATCGTCTGCAAGGTTTGAATTGTTTTAAAAGATTCCCGTCTTGTATCAACATAGTTATCTACAAACCGTCCTTATTAGGACGAATACAAAATGGAAAAAGAATTCAATTAGAAAGTTTCTTTTATTAACTGGTATTAAGTTTGCGCTTGGTAATTCTGTACTTTTACCAGTGAATCATAAGAAAATGTTTTTCTAATTTACAAACCCGAAGGTTTTTGCAAATCCTTCCAAAAAAATCAGTGAATGTGGCAACTCTACCACTAAGCGAAAGCTACACCAAAACGAATGATGAAAATATTTTCATTTATCGAACAAAAGGACGTCCTTCCATCTGCATTGTAAAGTCAATAAATAGGAACACCATGATGAAAATCGTGCTCATTCGGCGTGAGCTGCGAAAGGGGAAAGATCGTACGGATGTACGCAGTAAAAACAATCGTCTGCAAGGTTTGCATTGTTTTAAAAGATTCCCGTCTTGAATCAACATAGTTATCCACAAACCGTCCTTATTAGGACAAAGGCAAAATGGAAAAAGAATTTAATTAGAAAGTTTCTTTTATTAACTAGTATTAAGTTTGCGCTTGGTAATTCTGTACTTTTACCAGTGAATCATAAGAAAATGTTTTTCCAATCTACAAACCCGAAGGTTTTTGCAAATCCAAGAAAATCAGTGAATCTGGCAACTCTGCCACTAAGCGAAAGCTACACCAAAACGAATGATGAAAATATTTTCATTTATCGAACAAAAGGACGTCCTTCCATCTGCATTGTAAAGTCAATAAATAGGAACAGCTTGATGAAAAGTGTGCTCATTCGGCGTGAGCTGCGAAAGGGGAAAGATCGTACGGATGTACGCAGTAAAAACAATCGTCTGCAAGGTTTGAATTGTTTTAAAAGATTCCCGTCTTGAATCAACATAGTTATCCACAAACCGTCCTTATTAGGACGAAGGCAAAATGGAAAAAGAATTTAATTAGAAAGTTTCTTTTATTAACTAGTATTAAGTTTGCGCTTGGTAATTCTGTACTTTTACCAGTGAATCAGAAAATGTTTTTCTAATCTACAAACCCGAAGGTTTTTGCAAATCCTTCCAAAAAATCAGTGAATGTGGCAACTCTACCACTAAGCGAAAGCTACACCAAAACGAATGATGAAAATATTTTCATTTATCGAACAAAAGGACGTCCTTCCATCTGCATTGTAAAGTCAATAAATAGGAACAGCTTGATGAAAAGTGTGCTCATTCGGCGTGAGCTGCGAAAGGGGAAAGATCGTACGGATGTACGCAGTGAAAACAATCGTCTGCAAGGTTTGAATTGTTTTAAAAGATTCCCGTCTTGAATCAACATAGTTATCCACAAACCGTCCTTATTAGGACAAAGGCAAAATGGAAAAAGATGGGTTGGTAATGTATATGACATAACAGGGGTGTCGTGACCACACTTCGAAGCTATTTCAAATCTTGCAAAGCATAAATTGACATAATTTCAATGCTTGTTCCTTTATGAATGAAATGACAAATTTTCAGGTCAACGCGGCAATAACTTTGCAATTTATAGAACAATTTTATATTTTTAGTTATCATATATTAACTGTCATCTCTTCCAAACCACTTAACCCTCTGCTGCCAACCACGTGGTTGTGCAGGGTTAAGGAGAATCATTGTAAAATGTCCAATACATAATTTTATGTTGTTACCTCCACTAAAACCACTTCAGAACGCTCCCACCTGTCATACATGTACATTGTCTGCATGTTGAAATCATTATATGAAATTATTGACCTGTATTCAACGCGGAGAACTCGGTAATAAAATTGTTTTGCTGAATATACTAACGAACGGGATCCCCAGGAAAATTTCGCTGAGCCCGGTGAATCGAACTTAATGCGCAAAATTTAGCCATTTGAAGGAGATACAAGCAGAATTTTAAGAATATGAGCATCACGGTTATGTCCCGGACATTACCCGCCCCTAGTTTTTCGCTAAGCGTGTTCATTTCTGTACGGAAAAGATTCCGATGGCTGTTTCGAGAGATTTTAACATTGATATTTCAAAGCAAGAAAATTGTTCATTTCATGAATGAATGTCTCAACGAGCTTAGAATCCAGCGCATCCCCTATCAACGCAGACGCCAACAACAAAGGTTCTTTTCAGAACCACCATAATTATTATAAAGAATAACTTGAAACATTCCCACATATTTCATTGAGTATCATTCGATTTGAATTACAAGTCAAACGAGTAGTCACGACACTCCGGTTATGTCCTAGACATTACCCACCCATCTTTTTTTATAGTCGCGAATAAACACTACTATATCGCCTGTCTCGCTCGTGTACGTGCCATGTGCCTTTTCGTTCTGTATACGGTTCGATTCGGCTACTATACTTCCCCCACCATTTCCATTCCGGAGCCAGTGTTGCCAGACTTGATTTTTTCAGCTTTTCATTAGATTTGCAAAAAAATATTCCTAAAAAGAAAAACTATGTATGAGCAAAAAAAATCGCCTAGAAATCAATAAAATTCCAACAGTAGAAGAATATCAAACAGAAATAGTTTGTTCATCAGTAACAATTTGTTCCATCATAGATCAGTATCAGATATCGATATTTAAGTACCATAGAAGCCAATATAACGTACCATGTAGACGGATGTATAGAAAATCTTTATAAGTTAAAAAAAAAAAACCCGTTTGTTTTTCGATTTACTTTTTCTTTCTTTCTTTTTCAGGAGAATCAATTTCCGGGCAATCGTTTTCCAGGGAAAATGCTACCATGTCAGCATTAGTCCGGATAAAGCAGATTTCGGCAATCCCAAGCTACTAAAACAGTGGCAACAGTGAACTTCGTGTTCGCGCTATTTCCCCTTCAAACCAACACATCACGAGTAAGCATATAGATAGCAAAATGGTAATCTACCTAGGCGGCGGCGACTGAGAATGTGTGTGCATCAGTATAAAAGCGCTACTCAATGGGCCGAATTGCAACATTCGGTATTGGAATCTCGCTGCTGCAGGTGTGCTGCGCTAGCCTACTAAGCTATTACCTACAACAACCAAGAAGATGACTGGCCGTGGCAAAGGGCTCGGCAAGGGCGCTAAGCGGCACCGCAAGGTGCTTCGTGACAATATCCAGGGCATCACCAAACCCGCCATTCGTCGTCTGGCTCGACGTGGAGGAGTGAAGCGAATCTCCGGTTTGATATACGAGGAAACCCGTGGTGTGCTGAAGATTTTTCTGGAAAACGTTATCCGGGACGCTGTGACGTACACTGAACATGCCAAACGGAAGACCGTCACTGCGATGGATGTCGTCTATGCGCTTAAACGCCAGGGACGCACATTGTACGGTTTTGGTGGTTAAGCCCTACCACGACGTTCACGACAACACAAAAGGCCCTTTTCAGGGCCACCAAATGTTTAGAAAAAAGAATTAGTTTGAAATGTATCCTTCATATTTTCATTCATGTTGCAGGGGCGTACTGTTTAGTGTGCGATTTTGATTGATATGCGAGAGACCAGTGTTACGACAACGCGCTCAGTCGCTGGGTTTCCCTTTTTTGTCGTGACTAACGACTTACCTTTCAATATAGGGGCCCCTTTTCAAAATTTCGGAAGAAAAATGATGTAAGATTTTGAACGCTTATATCTTTTGTTGTACTGAATGGATTTAATCAATTTCTTCGGCATTTTGTCGAAAATATTTGTACCAATGTTGTATTAAATTTTGGAATATGTAGGATATTCATTATCAACGGAAAAATAGTGTTTTGAAAAATCTTTCGAAAACGACTCGGAAAAGTGAAAATTTTCAGCCCATCCCGCACAGAGCCGTCAAAATGGTGCAGCGAATGAACAATAAAATAATGAAAAGTTTATATAAAGGTCCACTACATGTTTGTTCCTATGATTATTCGTATTGGGTTGCTTGACGAGAGCAGTTGGTGGGGGAAAGCCGGGATATTAATTTTGGTTAAGCCATTAGAAGTCGGACGGAAAGGAAAGGCTCATGCACGCCACGAGAACGAGCGAGAAAGCGATAGTAGTGCATATTAGCGAAAGCGTTACGTACATTTTGAACCTTATTAACTTTTCTTCTACAAAACGGATTGCCAATCTTGTTTCATAAATCGGAAGGAAAACGTTCAATGCTTGCTACCGATACGTTCTTTGCTATATAAAATTTGGTATAAAATTTGTTTAAATAGTAAAACTACTTTAAATGAAATCAACATTAATGATAAAACCTATAAATAGGGGTGTCGCAGCTTTTCTCAAAGCCAGACGTGTGTAAGACGCAGTGCATAACAGACGTGCGTGGTCGTGAGAAGCTGCATCGGACGACCAATCAAATCAGCTACCATCGGAGAGAAGAAGAAAAACGTTGGTAGAGGTGGTGGCGGTGAGAAGTCCAAAAAGCCAAAGGCTAAGAAACGCAGTCACTGAAAAGGCGGTAGTAACTGCCACTAAAAATGCCACCAAAACATCGAAGGCTGCAAAGCGTACTCATTCGGTGTGAGCTGCGAAAGGGGAAAGATCGTATGGATGTACGCAGTAAAAACAATCGTCGGCAAGGTTTGAATTGTTTTAAAAGATTCCCGTCTTGTATCAACATAGTTATCTACAAACCGTCCTTATTAGGACGAATACAAAATGGAAAAAGAATTCAATTAGAAAGTTTCTTTTATTAACTGGTATTAAATTTGCGCTTGGTAATTCTGTACTTTTACCAGTGAATCATAAGAAAATGTTTTTCTAATTTACAAACCCGAAGGTTTTTGCAAATCCTTCCAAAAAAATCAGTGAATGTGGCAACTCTACCCAGGGTGGCCAAATAGAATTCCTTAATATCGGTAGGGTCACTAAAAGTTTATCGGTAGTTATCGGTAGGCCGGGTTGTTGTCCCAAAAACGTAGTATTGACATAGAATTGTAAAATACTGACAACACAGATCTCAGACCAAATCCAACCCAAAAAATGAATGTTGGATGTGTCCACAATCAATAAAAATCGGTAGTTTTCGGTAGGAATAACAAAATATCGGTAGTTTTACCTTGGTCGTCTGTGAATCGGTAGGGAAGACCAAAATCGGTAGGACTACCGATAAATCGGTAGGTCTGGCCACCCTGACTCTACCACTAAGCGAAAGCTACACCAAAACGAATGATGAAAATATTTTCATTTATCGAACAAAAGGACGTCCTTCCATCTGCATTGTAAAGTCAATAAATAGGAACACCATGATGAAAATCGTGCTCATTCGGTGTGAGCTGCGAAAGGGGAAAGATCGTACGGATGTACGCAGTAAAAACAATCGTCGGCAAGGTTTGAATTGTTTTAAAAGATTCCCGTCTTGAATCAACATAGTTATCCACAAACCGTCCTTATTAGGACAAAGGCAAAATGGAAAAAGAATTTAATTAGAAAGTTTCTTTTATTAACTAGTATTAAGTTTGCGCTTGGTAATTCTGTACTTTTACCAGTGAATCATAAGAAAATGTTTTTCCAATCTACAAACCCGAAGGTTTTTGCAAATCCAAGAAAATCAGTGAATCTGGCAACTCTGCCACTAAGCGAAAGCTACACCAAAACGAATGATGAAAATATTTTCATTTATCGAACAAAAGGACGTCCTTCCATCTGCATTGTAAAGTCAATAAATAGGAACAGCTTGATGAAAAGTGTGCTCATTCGGCGTGAGCTGCAAAAGGGGAAAGATCGTACGGATGTACGCAGTAAAAACAATCGTCTGCAAGGTTTGAATTGTTTTAAAAGATTCCCGTCTTGAATCAACATAGTTATCCACAAACCGTCCTTATTAGGACGAAGGCAAAATGGAAAAAGAATTTAATTAGAAAGTTTCTTTTATTAACTAGTATTAAGTTTGCGCTTGGTAATTCTATACTTTTACCAGTGAATCAGAAAATGTTTTTCTAATCTACAAACCCGAAGGTTTTTGCAAATCCTTCCAAAAAAATCAGTGAATGTGGCAACTCTACCACTAAGCGAAAGCTACACCAAAACGAATGATGAAAATATTTTCATTTATCGAACAAAAGGACGTCCTTCCATCTGCATTGTAAAGTCAATAAATAGGAACAGCTTGATGAAAAGTGTGCTCATTCGGCGTGAGCTGCGAAAGGGGAAAGATCGTACGGATGTACGCAGTAAAAACAATCGTCTGCAAGGTTTGAATTTTTTTAAAAGATTCCCGTCTTGAATCAACATAGTTATCCACAAACCGTCCTTATTAGGACAAAGGCAAAATGGAAAAAGAATTTAATTAGAAAGTTTCTTTTATTAACTGGTATTAAGTTTGCGCTTGGTAATTCTGTACTTTTACCAGTGAATCATAAGAAAATGTTTTTCCAATCTACAAACCCGAAGGTTTTTGCAAATCCTTCCAAGAAAATCAGTGAATCTGGCAACTCTGCCACGAATGATGAAAATATTTTCATTTATCGAACAAAAGGACGTCCTTCCATCTGCATTGTAAAGTCAATAAATAGGAACAGCTTGATGAAAATCGTGCTCATTCGGTGTGAGCTGCGAAAGGGGAAAGATCGTACGGATGTACGCAGTAAAAACAATCGTCGGCAAGGTTTGAATTGTTTTAAAAGATTCCCGTCTTGAATCAACATAGTTATCCACAAACCGTCCTTATTAGGACAAAGGCAAAATGGAAAAAGAATTTAATTAGAAAGTTTCTTTTATTAACTAGTATTAAGTTTGCGCTTGGTAATTCTGTACTTTTACCAGTGAATCATAAGAAAATGTTTTTCCAATCTACAAACCCGAAGGTTTTTGCAAATCCAAGAAAATCAGTGAATCTGGCAACTCTGCCACTAAGCGAAAGCTACACCAAAACGAATGATGAAAATATTTTCATTTATCGAACAAAAGGACGTCCTTCCATCTGCATTGTAAAGTCAATAAATAGGAACAGCTTGATGAAAAGTGTGCTCATTCGGCGTGAGCTGCGAAAGGGGAAAGATCGTACGGATGTACGCAGTAAAAACAATCGTCTGCAAGGTTTGAATTGTTTTAAAAGATTCCCGTCTTGAATCAACATAGTTATCCACAAACCGTCCTTATTAGGACGAAGGCAAAATGGAAAAAGAATTTAATTAGAAAGTTTCTTTTATTAACTAGTATTAAGTTTGCGCTTGGTAATTCTGTACTTTTACCAGTGAATCAGAAAATGTTTTTCTAATCTACAAACCCGAAGGTTTTTGCAAATCCTTCCAAAAAATCAGTGAATGTGGCAACTCTACCACTAAGCGAAAGCTACACCAAAACGAATGATGAAAATATTTTCATTTATCGAACAAAAGGACGTCCTTCCATCTGCATTGTAAAGTCAATAAATAGGAACAGCTTGATGAAAAGTGTGCTCATTCGGCGTGAGCTGCGAAAGGGGAAAGATCGTACGGATGTACGCAGTGAAAACAATCGTCTGCAAGGTTTGAATTGTTTTAAAAGATTCCCGTCTTGTATCAACATAGTTATCTACAAACCGTCCTTATTAGGACGAATACAAAATGGAAAAAGAATTCAATTAGAAAGTTTCTTTTATTAACTGGTATTAAGTTTGCGCTTGGTAATTCTGTACTTTTACCAGTGAATCATAAGAAAATGTTTTTCTAATTTACAAACCCGAAGGTTTTTGCAAATCCTTCCAAAAAAATCAGTGAATGTGGCAACTCTACCACTAAGCGAAAGCTACACCAAAACGAATGATGAAAATATTTTCATTTATCGAACAAAAGGACGTCCTTCCATCTGCATTGTAAAGTCAATAAATAGGAACACCATGATGAAAATCGTGCTCATTCGGCGTGAGCTGCGAAAGGGGAAAGATCGTACGGATGTACGCAGTAAAAACAATCGTCTGCAAGGTTTGAATTGTTTTAAAAGATTCCCGTCTTGAATCAACATAGTTATCCACAAACCGTCCTTATTAGGACAAAGGCAAAATGGAAAAAGAATTTAATTAGAAAGTTTCTTTTAATAACTAGTATTAAGTTTGCGCTTGGTAATTCTGTACTTTTACCAGTGAATCAGAAAATGTTTTTCTAATCTACAAACCCGAAGGTTTTTGCAAATCCTTCCAAAAAAATCAGTGAATGTGGCAACTCTACCACTAAGCGAAAGCTACACCAAAACGAATGATGAAAATATTTTCATTTATCGAACAAAAGGACGTCCTTCCATCTGCATTGTAAAGTCAATAAATAGGAACACCATGATGAAAATCGTGCTCATTCGGTGTGAGCTGCGAAAGGGGAAAGATCGTATGGATGTACGCAGTAAAAACAATCGTCGGCAAGGTTTGAATTGTTTTAAAAGATTCCCGTCTTGTATCAACATAGTTATCTACAAACCGTCCTTATTAGGACGAATACAAAATGGAAAAAGAATTCAATTAGAAAGTTTCTTTTATTAACTGGTATTAAGTTTGCGCTTGGTAATTCTGTACTTTTACCAGTGAATCATAAGAAAATGTTTTTCTAATTTACAAACCCGAAGGTTTTTGCAAATCCTTCCAAAAAAATCAGTGAATGTGGCAACTCTACCACTAAGCGAAAGCTACACCAAAACGAATGATGAAAATATTTTCATTTATCGAACAAAAGGACGTCCTTCCATCTGCATTGTAAAGTCAATAAATAGGAACACCATGATGAAAATCGTGCTCATTCGGTGTGAGCTGCGAAAGGGGAAAGATCGTACGGATGTACGCAGTAAAAACAATCGTCGGCAAGGTTTGAATTGTTTTAAAAGATTCCCGTCTTGAATCAACATAGTTATCCACAAACCGTCCTTATTAGGACAAAGGCAAAATGGAAAAAGAATTTAATTAGAAAGTTTCTTTTATTAACTAGTATTAAGTTTGCGCTTGGTAATTCTGTACTTTTACCAGTGAATCATAAGAAAATGTTTTTCCAATCTACAAACCCGAAGGTTTTTGCAAATCCAAGAAAATCAGTGAATCTGGCAACTCTGCCACTAAGCGAAAGCTACACCAAAACGAATGATGAAAATATTTTCATTTATCGAACAAAAGGACGTCCTTCCATCTGCATTGTAAAGTCAATAAATAGGAACAGCTTGATGAAAAGTGTGCTCATTCGGCGTGAGCTGCGAAAGGGGAAAGATCGTACGGATGTACGCAGTAAAAACAATCGTCTGCAAGGTTTGAATTGTTTTAAAAGATTCCCGTCTTGAATCAACATAGTTATCCACAAACCGTCCTTATTAGGACGAAGGCAAAATGGAAAAAGAATTTAATTAGAAAGTTTCTTTTATTAACTAGTATTAAGTTTGCGCTTGGTAATTCTGTACTTTTACCAGTGAATCAGAAAATGTTTTTCTAATCTACAAACCCGAAGGTTTTTGCAAATCCTTCCAAAAAATCAGTGAATGTGGCAACTCTACCACTAAGCGAAAGCTACACCAAAACGAATGATGAAAATATTTTCATTTATCGAACAAAAAGGACGTCCTTCCATCTGCATTGTAAAGTCAATAAATAGGAACAGCTTGATGAAAAGTGTGCTCATTCGGCGTGAGCTGCGAAAGGGGAAAGATCGTACGGATGTACGCAGTGAAAACAATCGTCTGCAAGGTTTGAATTGTTTTAAAAGATTCCCGTCTTGAATCAACATAGTTATCCACAAACCGTCCTTATTAGGACAAAGGCAAAATGGAAAAAGAATTTAATTAGAAAGTTTCTTTTATTAACAAGTATTAAGTTTGCGCTTGGTAATTCTGTACTTTTACCAGTGAATCAGAAAATGTTTTTCTAATCTACAAACCCGAAGGTTTTTGCAAATCCTTCCAAAAAAAATCAGTGAATGTGGCAACTCTACCACTAAGCGAAAGCTACATCAAAACAAATGATGAAAATATTTTCATTTATCGAACAAAAGGACGTCCTTCCATCTGCATTGTAAAGTCAATAAATAGGAACACCATGATGAAAATCGTGCTCATTCGGTGTGAGCTGCGAAAGGGGAAAGATCGTACGGATGTACGCAGTAAAAACAATCGTCGGCAAGGTTTGATTTGTTTTAAAAGATTCCCGTCTTGAATCAACATAGTTATCCACAAACCGTCCTTATTAGGACAAAGGCAAAATGGAAAAAGATGGGTTGGTAATGTATATGACATAACAGGGGTGTCGTGACCACACTTCGAAGCTATTTCAAATCTTGCAAAGCATAAATTGACATAATTTCAATGCTTGTTCCTTTATGAATGAAATGACAAATTTTCAGGTCAACGCGGCAATAACTTTGCAATTTATAGAACAATTTTATATTTTTAGTTATCATATATTAACTGTCATCTCTTCCAAACAACTTAACCCTCTGCTGCCAACCACGTGGTTGTGCAGGGTTAAGGAGAATCATTGTAAAATGTCCAATACATAATTTTATGTTGTTACCTCCACTAAAACCACTTCAGAACGCTCCCACCTGTCATACATGTACATTGTCTGCATGTTGAAATCATTATATGAAATTATTGACCTGTATTCAACGCGGAGAACTCGGTAATAAAATTGTTTTGCTGAATATACTAACGAACGGGATCCCCAGGAAAATTTCGCTGAGCCCGGTGAATCGAACTTAATGCGCAAAATTTAGCCATTTGAAGGAGATACAAGCAGAATTTTAAGAATATGAGCATCACGGTTATGTCCCGGACATTACCCGCCCCTAGTTTTTCGCTAAGCGTGTTCATTTCTGTACGGAAAAGATTCCGATGGCTGTTTCGAGAGATTTTAACATTGATATTTCAAAGCAAGAAAATTGTTCATTTCATGAATGAATGTCTCAACGAGCTTAGAATCCAGCGCATCCCCTATCAACGCAGACGCCAACAACAAAGGTTCTTTTCAGAACCACCATAATTATTATAAAGAATAACTTGAAACATTCCCACATATTTCATTGAGTATCATTCGATTTGAATTACAAGTCAAACGAGTAGTCACGACACTCCGGTTATGTCCTAGACATTACCCACCCATCTTTTTCTTTCTCCTGAGCTTGCGTATCATGGGACAAAACTGCTCGTTTCTCGATAGCAACGAACCGCCGACCGACTCTTTTTTTCGCGCGCGCGTTTTAGCTTACCACGCTTTCACCTACCTGTCTACCTATGAATTTGCGTACCTTTAACTGGTCTGAATGATAAAAGTAAAGTTGATGGCTGGTGAGTTAGTACTGTATCAATCAGGAAGCAATTACAACACACACACACACACACACACACACACACACACACACAGGAAGAGAGAGATTGAGCAACCGTAAAAAAAGTCCAGCTTGTGATCTGTGTCGGGGGACAATCGTTCCCATCGATGCGTGCGCTGAATGAAGCACCTGGGTGTGATGGTCGACGCGTGCGGTTTATCAGCTCACAGCCATGTCGACGACTATGTATGCGAGAAGTCTGCTACACAACGATGTAGCGAGTTGATCAGTACATACTAAATAATAGAATTTTGAGTTAGCCAAAGCAATTCGAAATAACACTGATGATTAGAGCACTAAAATCCAAATCCGCAACTAAAATGTTGGATTTTTTTCGAGGTATTTCTCTCTGTCTGTCTCTGCCGTCGAAACAAGAAAGCATTTCGCGAGCGCGTTGTACGGTTCTACGAGCAACACAAGAATCTCGGCGAAAAGTGCACGGTACAATATTTCAAAGGGGAAAACGTTGCGCCATCGACTGTTTACAACACCTTTCGACGCTGCAATCTCAATGCCGCTTGCCGGTTGATAAAAATTATTTTGGGTAAATATTTTGTTTTGCACGAAGCAAGTTACTTCCCTCGCAAAAAAAGCAAAAAAAAAAAGAAAAAACACACAATCGTTCCCGAATACCCATTCGATTCCATTTGTACCCTAAAAAGCACAACCCGCTTCACAATTTGCTTCAGTGTTGCCCAATCGCAGATTTCTTCCGGATTTCGTTTTGAGAGCCACGAATTGCAAACAAGTGGACTGGTAGAAGATCACGAAATGTATTAGCAAAGTTGACATAGACGCCGTACTACGCGCCTGTTCCGACATCAAACGGAAGCTTCGCCGAACAGCATCCAATTACGGATCGGTTTGAAATGTTCACTAATTTTTGGCCAACAATGGAGAACGTATCTTCTAATTTCAATCAAATCGTTTGTCTTTTTTTTTTTTTTTGACAGGTTGAGAAAAAAAAAATCCAAAATTTGTGTTGCCACCCGTTAACTTTTTGTGTTTTAGTAATTTTAATAACGAAAGTTTTCAGCAAAGGACCAGCCGACCGAAACGTTTTCCGCAGGTCGCCAAATTACGAGCACTTCCGCTCGAGCAAATATGTACAAAAATGAAATAATTTTATATAGAGAGAAGTTTTCTTTCGATTGGATAGCACCGAAAAGGTTTTCCAATTGCTAGAAGGTTCAAATTAACCTATTTTCCACAATTCAATTTGCACGTGCCGCCATAGTCGGATACATGATTTGATAATATTCGGCCATACGCTTAACACAGAATGTTCAGCGGGTGTTAGTTTGGACGGTGCGGACAGTGCAGTAAATTGAATGCAAACTTCCAGTGTACTTTTCACAAGCAGTAATTCAATTTTGGTTGATTTAAAACAACAGTCCGTAAAATTTTACCGGCACCGATCGAATAGTAACTTTCAACCGTCATCTACGCGTTCCCAAACAGAGCCGATGAATACGATCCTAAACAACAGACACCGGACCCCCGGTTATCATATTCGCAGACTTGCATCATCGTGCATCCATCAACTCGTCGTCTACAACTGTGTGTGGAAGAAAACCAAACCAAACGAACGCGCAATGGCTGAAACTGCTATCGACGTTGCTGCCACGGCCCCTGCCGTCGTCGCCTCTCCGCCAGCTGCCAAAGCACCACCGAAGCAGGCGGCCAAGGCTAGCAAGAGTGACGCCAAGAAACCGAAAAAATCTTCAACCCATCCACCAGTGAGTGAGATGGTTCTGGCTGCCATCCGGACCCTGAAGGAACGGAGCGGATCATCACTGCAGGCGATCAAAAAGTACATCGCCGTCAACTACATGTGTGACGTCGCCAGGCTGGCTCCGTTTATCCGGAAGGCTTTGAAAACGGGTGTCGAGAAGGGAAACATCACCCAGACCAAGGGTACCGGTGCTTCCGGATCGTTTAAGGTGACGGTCGAAGCAAAGAAACCGGCTGGCGATAAGAAACCACCATCGGGTGCAGCGAAAAAACCGAAGAAATCGGCTACTAAATCCGGGGAGAAGAAAAATCCGCCGGCTGGTGGTGGTGAGAAGACCAGCAAGCCCAAGGCGGCGATCGCGGCCGCTAAGAAATCGGCTACGAAGAAAGCGAAAGCTGCTGCCCCTGCAAAGGCGGTAACGGCTGCCACTAAACAGAAAGCCACCAAACCATCGAAGGCTGCAGCGAACAAGCCGAAGGCACCTAAGCCAAAGAAGGCCGCCACCGCCCCGAAGAAGGTCACCGCCGGCAAGAAGTAAATTCCCGACAACGTGCGCGTCCTCCCAAAACAACAGTCCTTTTCAGGACTAACAAAATTGTAAAGAATTGATTGATGCTTATTTTCCGTCAATGCTCCGTTCCCCCCATGAGTTTTCTAGCTTGAGCAGCACACCCGCATTCAACTGGCCCGCCGATTGGCAAGATAAATCAGTCGTTAGTTTGATTAAACAAATCACTATAGTAAATAGGCGCGGTTTCTTGCTCAGATAAACGTACGTACAGGTAAATTAATAGCAGGCCGTGGTTTTCTGTTGCCTTAACAAACAAACAAACAAACAGAGCAAGTATAATATTACTCTGATTAGCAAACAACGCGCTTATTTTGGCTATAATAAAACAGAGAAAAATTGGCTGGCACAATAAACAAACGAACGAACGATAATTACCGATTTTTTAGCCTAAATTGGCGAACGTATTGTATTGATCGATCAACTTTGAGATTACAAATTGTGTTGGGTACGGTTTCTACGAAGATCAAAAGTTTGAAGACTGGGAAGTTTATTGTATTAACAAGTATGATCCAGAAGTGTGTTCTTTTTGCGGCAGAATTTTCTCACACGCTGGGGGTCGGTCATATAATGGGCTGTTTTAAACTGAATAGAATAGACGACAAAAAGACCGTTTTCCGTCTTAACGAAAAACAGTCAACTAGCGCGGTAAGGGGAAAGACTACTTCCACAAACTACAGCAAAACACATTTGATTAGAAAAATGGACAGAGAAAAAAATGACAACCTTTTTAGCTCTAATGAAACAAACAAACAACAACAACTAATGTTTATATAAACTATGTGTACATTTCAATTCAACTCTTTACCAGAACGTGTTTTGGTGGCCCTGAAAAGGGCCGATGACGATGGTGTGTGACATCCGGCGGCGGGGCGGGCGACGATTTACTTCGAGCTGGTATACTTGGTAACGGCCTTGGTACCTTCCGATACGGCATGTTTGGCCAGCTCGCCCGGTAACAGCAAACGAACGGCGGTCTGTACCTCGCGGGAGGTGATCGTCGACCGTCGGTTGTAATGGGCCAGACGAGATGCTTCGTTAGCAATACGCTCGAAGATGTCGTTCACGAAGCTATTCATGATGCTCATCGCCTTCGACGAGACACCGGTGTCCGGATGGACCTGCTTCAGCACCTTGTAGATGTAGATAGCGTAGCTTTCCTTGCGGCGTTGCTTTCGCTTCTTCTTCTCTCCTCCTCCTGCTTTTGTGGCGATGTTCTTCTGTGCCTTGCCACCGCCGCCGCCGGATTTTTTCACAGCCTTTCCGCTGGCTTTCGGTGCCATAGTAACGACGTGGTTGTGCTGCTGTTAACGCTCTCGATGCGAACTGCGCTGACTGATTGGTAGCAAAAATCACTACATATCACTTATATACGATCGTGTAGCGAGACGAAGGTTCGTCCTTTTTTGTGTTTAGCGCGTTTCGTTCGTTCGCTACTCCGCCCCTTTGGCGAACGATGTGCAATGAAGCGAATGCATAACAAGGGGTGCTGTGTGCGCGAGTGGCATCAGTGTTACTCGTATTGTCTACGTGACTACACACGAACGCGCACAGCGATAAACCTACGACAATGTCTGCACGCGGTAAAGGAGGAAAAGTGAAGGGAAAGCCAAAATCCCGCTCAGTTCGTGCCGGTCTCCAGTTCCCTGTTGGCCGAATTCACCGTCTGCTGAGGAAGGGAAATTATGCTGAACGTGTCGGTGCCGGAGCACCCGTCTACTTGGCAGCTGTAATGGAATATCTTGCCGCCGAAGTACTGGAGCTGGCAGGAAACGCTGCCCGCGATAACAAAAAGACCAGAATCATCCCCCGTCATCTGCAGCTGGCCATTCGAAATGACGAAGAGCTGAACAAACTGCTCTCCGGTGTGACCATTGCCCAGGGTGGCGTGTTGCCTAACATACAGGCCGTACTGCTGCCGAAGAAGACTGAAAAGAGGGCCTCCGCAGCAACTTAAATCCCGCTTCGCCCGAGCTGAAAAAAGATGGGTGGGTAATGTCTAGGACATAACCGGAGTGTCGTGACTACTCGTTTGACTTGTAATTCAAATCGAATGATACTCAATGAAATATGTGGGAATGTTTCAAGTTATTCTTTATAATAATTATGGTGGTTCTGAAAAGAACCTTTGTTGTTGGCGTCTGCGTTGATAGGGGATGCGCTGGATTCTAAGCTCGTTGAGACATTCATTCATGAAATGAACAATTTTCTTGCTTTGAAATATCAATGTTAAAATCTCTCGAAACAGCCATCGGAATCTTTTCCGTACAGAAATGAACACGCTTAGCGAAAAACTAGGGGCGGGTAATGTCCGGGACATAACCGTGATGCTCATATTCTTAAAATTCTGCTTGTATCTCCTTCAAATGGCTAAATTTTGCGCATTAAGTTCGATTCACCGGGCTCAGCGAAATTTTCCTGGGGATCCCGTTCGTTAGTATATTCAGCAAAACAATTTTATTACCGAGTTCTCCGCGTTGAATACAGGTCAATAATTTCATATAATGATTTCAACATGCAGACAATGTACATGTATGACAGGTGGGAGCGTTCTGAAGTGGTTTTAGTGGAGGTAACAACATAAAATTATGTATTGGACATTTTACAATGATTCTCCTTAACCCTGCACAACCACGTGGTTGGCAGCAGAGGGTTAAGTTGTTTGGAAGAGATGACAGTTAATATATGATAACTAAAAATATAAAATTGTTCTATAAATTGCAAAGTTATTGCCGCGTTGACCTGAAAATTTGTCATTTCATTCATAAAGGAACAAGCATTGAAATTATGTCAATTTATGCTTTGCAAGATTTGAAATAGCTTCGAAGTGTGGTCACGACACCCCTGTTATGTCATATACATTACCAACCCATCTTTTTCCATTTTGCCTTTGTCCTAATAAGGACGGTTTGTGGATAACTATGTTGATTCAAGACGGGAATCTTTTAAAACAAATCAAACCTTGCCGACGATTGTTTTTACTGCGTACATCCGTACGATCTTTCCCCTTTCGCAGCTCACACCGAATGAGCACGATTTTCATCATGGTGTTCCTATTTATTGACTTTACAATGCAGATGGAAGGACGTCCTTTTGTTCGATAAATGAAAATATTTTCATCATTTGTTTTGATGTAGCTTTCGCTTAGTGGTAGAGTTGCCACATTCACTGATTTTTTTGGAAGGATTTGCAAAAACCTTCGGGTTTGTAGATTAGAAAAACATTTTCTGATTCACTGGTAAAAGTACAGAATTACCAAGCGCAAACTTAATACTAGTTAATAAAAGAAACTTTCTAATTAAATTCTTTTTCCATTTTGCCTTTGTCCTAATAAGGACGGTTTGTGGATAACTATGTTGATTCAAGACGGGAATCTTTTAAAACAATTCAAACCTTGCAGACGATTGTTTTCACTGCGTACATCCGTACGATCTTTCCCCTTTCGCAGCTCACGCCGAATGAGCACACTTTTCATCAAGCTGTTCCTATTTATTGACTTTACAATGCAGATGGAAGGACGTCCTTTTGTTCGATAAATGAAAATATTTTCATCATTCGTTTTGGTGTAGCTTTCGCTTAGTGGTAGAGTTGCCACATTCACTGATTTTTTGGAAGGATTTGCAAAAACCTTCGGGTTTGTAGATTAGAAAAACATTTTCTGATTCACTGGTAAAAGTACAGAATTACCAAGCGCAAACTTAATACTAGTTAATAAAAGAAACTTTCTAATTAAATTCTTTTTCCATTTTGCCTTCGTCCTAATAAGGACGGTTTGTGGATAACTATGTTGATTCAAGACGGGAATCTTTTAAAACAATTCAAACCTTGCAGACGATTGTTTTTACTGCGTACATCCGTACGATCTTTCCCCTTTCGCAGCTCACGCCGAATGAGCACACTTTTCATCAAGCTGTTCCTATTTATTGACTTTACAATGCAGATGGAAGGACGTCCTTTTGTTCGATAAATGAAAATATTTTCATCATTCGTTTTGGTGTAGCTTTCGCTTAGTGGCAGAGTTGCCAGATTCACTGATTTTCTTGGATTTGCAAAAACCTTCGGGTTTGTAGATTGGAAAAACATTTTCTTATGATTCACTGGTAAAAGTACAGAATTACCAAGCGCAAACTTAATACTAGTTAATAAAAGAAACTTTCTAATTAAATTCTTTTTCCATTTTGCCTTTGTCCTAATAAGGACGGTTTGTGGATAACTATGTTGATTCAAGACGGGAATCTTTTAAAACAATTCAAACCTTGCCGACGATTGTTTTTACTGCGTACATCCGTACGATCTTTCCCCTTTCGCAGCTCACACCGAATGAGCACGATTTTCATCATGGTGTTCCTATTTATTGACTTTACAATGCAGATGGAAGGACGTCCTTTTGTTCGATAAATGAAAATATTTTCATCATTCGTTTTGGTGTAGCTTTCGCTTAGTGGTAGAGTTGCCACATTCACTGATTTTTTTGGAAGGATTTGCAAAAACCTTCGGGTTTGTAAATTAGAAAAACATTTTCTTATGATTCACTGGTAAAAGTACAGAATTACCAAGCGCAAACTTAATACCAGTTAATAAAAGAAACTTTCTAATTGAATTCTTTTTCCATTTTGTATTCGTCCTAATAAGGACGGTTTGTAGATAACTATGTTGATACAAGACGGGAATCTTTTAAAACAATTCAAACCTTGCCGACGATTGTTTTTACTGCGTACATCCATACGATCTTTCCCCTTTCGCAGCTCACACCGAATGAGCACGATTTTCATCATGGTGTTCCTATTTATTGACTTTACAATGCAGATGGAAGGACGTCCTTTTGTTCGATAAATGAAAATATTTTCATCATTCGTTTTGGTGTAGCTTTCGCTTAGTGGTAGAGTTGCCACATTCACTGATTTTTTTGGAAGGATTTGCAAAAACCTTCGGGTTTGTAGATTAGAAAAACATTTTCTGATTCACTGGTAAAAGTACAGAATTACCAAGCGCAAACTTAATACTAGTTATTAAAAGAAACTTTCTAATTAAATTCTTTTTCCATTTTGCCTTTGTCCTAATAAGGACGGTTTGTGGATAACTATGTTGATTCAAGACGGGAATCTTTTAAAACAATTCAAACCTTGCAGACGATTGTTTTTACTGCGTACATCCGTACGATCTTTCCCCTTTCGCAGCTCACGCCGAATGAGCACGATTTTCATCATGGTGTTCCTATTTATTGACTTTACAATGCAGATGGAAGGACGTCCTTTTGTTCGATAAATGAAAATATTTTCATCATTCGTTTTGGTGTAGCTTTCGCTTAGTGGTAGAGTTGCCACATTCACTGATTTTTTTGGAAGGATTTGCAAAAACCTTCGGGTTTGTAAATTAGAAAAACATTTTCTTATGATTCACTGGTAAAAGTACAGAATTACCAAGCGCAAACTTAATACCAGTTAATAAAAGAAACTTTCTAATTGAATTCTTTTTCCATTTTGTATTCGTCCTAATAAGGACGGTTTGTAGATAACTATGTTGATACAAGACGGGAATCTTTTAAAACAATTCAAACCTTGCAGACGATTGTTTTCACTGCGTACATCCGTACGATCTTTCCCCTTTCGCAGCTCACGCCGAATGAGCACACTTTTCATCAAGCTGTTCCTATTTATTGACTTTACAATGCAGATGGAAGGACGTCCTTTTGTTCGATAAATGAAAATATTTTCATCATTCGTTTTGGTGTAGCTTTCGCTTAGTGGTAGAGTTGCCACATTCACTGATTTTTTGGAAGGATTTGCAAAAACCTTCGGGTTTGTAGATTAGAAAAACATTTTCTGATTCACTGGTAAAAGTACAGAATTACCAAGCGCAAACTTAATACTAGTTAATAAAAGAAACTTTCTAATTAAATTCTTTTTCCATTTTGCCTTCGTCCTAATAAGGACGGTTTGTGGATAACTATGTTGATTCAAGACGGGAATCTTTTAAAACAATTCAAACCTTGCAGACGATTGTTTTTACTGCGTACATCCGTACGATCTTTCCCCTTTCGCAGCTCACGCCGAATGAGCACACTTTTCATCAAGCTGTTCCTATTTATTGACTTTACAATGCAGATGGAAGGACGTCCTTTTGTTCGATAAATGAAAATATTTTCATCATTCGTTTTGGTGTAGCTTTCGCTTAGTGGCAGAGTTGCCAGATTCACTGATTTTCTTGGATTTGCAAAAACCTTCGGGTTTGTAGATTGGAAAAACATTTTCTTATGATTCACTGGTAAAAGTACAGAATTACCAAGCGCAAACTTAATACTAGTTAATAAAAGAAACTTTCTAATTAAATTCTTTTTCCATTTTGCCTTTGTCCTAATAAGGACGGTTTGTGGATAACTATGTTGATTCAAGACGGGAATCTTTTAAAACAATTCAAACCTTGCCGACGATTGTTTTTACTGCGTACATCCGTACGATCTTTCCCCTTTCGCAGCTCACACCGAATGAGCACGATTTTCATCAAGCTGTTCCTATTTATTGACTTTACAATGCAGATGGAAGGACGTCCTTTTGTTCGATAAATGAAAATATTTTCATCATTCGTGGCAGAGTTGCCAGATTCACTGATTTTCTTGGAAGGATTTGCAAAAACCTTCGGGTTTGTAAATTGGAAAAACATTTTCTTATGATTCACTGGTAAAAGTACAGAATTACCAAGCGCAAACTTAATACTAGTTAATAAAAGAAACTTTCTAATTAAATTCTTTTTCCATTTTGCCTTCGTCCTAATAAGGACGGTTTGTGGATAACTATGTTGATTCAAGACGGGAATCTTTTAAAACAATTCAAACCTTGCAGACGATTGTTTTTACTGCGTACATCCGTACGATCTTTCCCCTTTCGCAGCTCACGCCGAATGAGCACACTTTTCATCAAGCTGTTCCTATTTATTGACTTTACAATGCAGATGGAAGGACGTCCTTTTGTTCGATAAATGAAAATATTTTCATCATTCGTTTTGGTGTAGCTTTCGCTTAGTGGCAGAGTTGCCAGATTCACTGATTTTCTTGGATTTGCAAAAACCTTCGGGTTTGTAGATTGGAAAAACATTTTCTTATGATTCACTGGTAAAAGTACAGAATTACCAAGCGCAAACTTAATACTAGTTAATAAAAGAAACTTTCTAATTAAATTCTTTTTCCATTTTGCCTTTGTCCTAATAAGGACGGTTTGTGGATAACTATGTTGATTCAAGACGGGAATCTTTTAAAACAATTCAAACCTTGCCGACGATTGTTTTTACTGCGTACATCCGTACGATCTTTCCCCTTTCGCAGCTCACACCGAATGAGCACGATTTTCATCATGGTGTTCCTATTTATTGACTTTACAATGCAGATGGAAGGACGTCCTTTTGTTCGATAAATGAAAATATTTTCATCATTCGTTTTGGTGTAGCTTTCGCTTAGTGGTAGAGTTGCCACATTCACTGATTTTTTTGGAAGGATTTGCAAAAACCTTCGGGTTTGTAAATTAGAAAAACATTTTCTTATGATTCACTGGTAAAAGTACAGAATTACCAAGCGCAAACTTAATACCAGTTAATAAAAGAAACTTTCTAATTGAATTCTTTTTCCATTTTGTATTCGTCCTAATAAGGACGGTTTGTAGATAACTATGTTGATACAAGACGGGAATCTTTTAAAACAATTCAAACCTTGCCGACGATTGTTTTTACTGCGTACATCCATACGATCTTTCCCCTTTCGCAGCTCACACCGAATGAGCACGATTTTCATCATGGTGTTCCTATTTATTGACTTTACAATGCAGATGGAAGGACGTCCTTTTGTTCGATAAATGAAAATATTTTCATCATTCGTTTTGGTGTAGCTTTCGCTTAGTGGTAGAGTTGCCACATTCACTGATTTTTTTGGAAGGATTTGCAAAAACCTTCGGGTTTGTAGATTAGAAAAACATTTTCTGATTCACTGGTAAAAGTACAGAATTACCAAGCGCAAACTTAATACTAGTTATTAAAAGAAACTTTCTAATTAAATTCTTTTTCCATTTTGCCTTTGTCCTAATAAGGACGGTTTGTGGATAACTATGTTGATTCAAGACGGGAATCTTTTAAAACAATTCAAACCTTGCAGACGATTGTTTTTACTGCGTACATCCGTACGATCTTTCCCCTTTCGCAGCTCACGCCGAATGAGCACGATTTTCATCATGGTGTTCCTATTTATTGACTTTACAATGCAGATGGAAGGACGTCCTTTTGTTCGATAAATGAAAATATTTTCATCATTCGTTTTGGTGTAGCTTTCGCTTAGTGGTAGAGTTGCCACATTCACTGATTTTTTTGGAAGGATTTGCAAAAACCTTCGGGTTTGTAAATTAGAAAAACATTTTCTTATGATTCACTGGTAAAAGTACAGAATTACCAAGCGCAAACTTAATACCAGTTAATAAAAGAAACTTTCTAATTGAATTCTTTTTCCATTTTGTATTCGTCCTAATAAGGACGGTTTGTAGATAACTATGTTGATACAAGACGGGAATCTTTTAAAACAATTCAAACCTTGCAGACGATTGTTTTCACTGCGTACATCCGTACGATCTTTCCCCTTTCGCAGCTCACGCCGAATGAGCACACTTTTCATCAAGCTGTTCCTATTTATTGACTTTACAATGCAGATGGAAGGACGTCCTTTTGTTCGATAAATGAAAATATTTTCATCATTCGTTTTGGTGTAGCTTTCGCTTAGTGGTAGAGTTGCCACATTCACTGATTTTTTGGAAGGATTTGCAAAAACCTTCGGGTTTGTAGATTAGAAAAACATTTTCTGATTCACTGGTAAAAGTACAGAATTACCAAGCGCAAACTTAATACTAGTTAATAAAAGAAACTTTCTAATTAAATTCTTTTTCCATTTTGCCTTCGTCCTAATAAGGACGGTTTGTGGATAACTATGTTGATTCAAGACGGGAATCTTTTAAAACAATTCAAACCTTGCAGACGATTGTTTTTACTGCGTACATCCGTACGATCTTTCCCCTTTCGCAGCTCACGCCGAATGAGCACACTTTTCATCAAGTCCTATTTATTGACTTTACAATGCAGATGGAAGGACGTCCTTTTGTTCGATAAATGAAAATATTTTCATCATTCGTTTTGGTGTAGCTTTCGCTTAGTGGCAGAGTTGCCAGATTCACTGATTTTCTTGGATTTGCAAAAACCTTCGGGTTTGTAGATTGGAAAAACATTTTCTTATGATTCACTGGTAAAAGTACAGAATTACCAAGCGCAAACTTAATACTAGTTAATAAAAGAAACTTTCTAATTAAATTCTTTTTCCATTTTGCCTTTGTCCTAATAAGGACGGTTTGTGGATAACTATGTTGATTCAAGACGGGAATCTTTTAAAACAATTCAAACCTTGCCGACGATTGTTTTTACTGCGTACATCCGTACGATCTTTCCCCTTTCGCAGCTCACACCGAATGAGCACGATTTTCATCAAGCTGTTCCTATTTATTGACTTTACAATGCAGATGGAAGGACGTCCTTTTGTTCGATAAATGAAAATATTTTCATCATTCGTGGCAGAGTTGCCAGATTCACTGATTTTCTTGGAAGGATTTGCAAAAACCTTCGGGTTTGTAGATTGGAAAAACATTTTCTTATGATTCACTGGTAAAAGTACAGAATTACCAAGCGCAAACTTAATACTAGTTAGTAAAAGAAACTTTCTAATTAAATTCTTTTTCCATTTTGCCTTTGTCCTAATAAGGACGGTTTGTGGATAACTATGTTGATTCAAGACGGGAATCTTTTAAAAAAATTCAAACCTTGCAGACGATTGTTTTTACTGCGTACATCCGTACGATCTTTCCCCTTTCGCAGCTCACGCCGAATGAGCACACTTTTCATCAAGCTGTTCCTATTTATTGACTTTACAATGCAGATGGAAGGACGTCCTTTTGTTCGATAAATGAAAATATTTTCATCATTCGTTTTGGTGTAGCTTTCGCTTAGTGGTAGAGTTGCCACATTCACTGATTTTTTTGGAAGGATTTGCAAAAACCTTCGGGTTTGTGGATTAGAAAAACATTTTCTGATTCACTGGTAAAAGTATAGAATTACCAAGCGCAAACTTAATACTAGTTAATAAAAGAAACTTTCTAATTAAATTCTTTTTCCATTTTGCCTTCGTCCTAATAAGGACGGTTTGTGGATAACTATGTTGATTCAAGACGGGAATCTTTTAAAACAATTCAAACCTTGCAGACGATTGTTTTTACTGCGTACATCCGTACGATCTTTCCCCTTTTGCAGCTCACGCCGAATGAGCACACTTTTCATCAAGCTGTTCCTATTTATTGACTTTACAATGCAGATGGAAGGACGTCCTTTTGTTCGATAAATGAAAATATTTTCATCATTCGTTTTGGTGTAGCTTTCGCTTAGTGGCAGAGTTGCCAGATTCACTGATTTTCTTGGATTTGCAAAAACCTTCGGGTTTGTAGATTGGAAAAACATTTTCTTATGATTCACTGGTAAAAGTACAGAATTACCAAGCGCAAACTTAATACTAGTTAATAAAAGAAACTTTCTAATTAAATTCTTTTTCCATTTTGCCTTTGTCCTAATAAGGACGGTTTGTGGATAACTATGTTGATTCAAGACGGGAATCTTTTAAAACAATTCAAACCTTGCCGACGATTGTTTTTACTGCGTACATCCGTACGATCTTTCCCCTTTCGCAGCTCACACCGAATGAGCACGATTTTCATCATGGTGTTCCTATTTATTGACTTTACAATGCAGATGGAAGGACGTCCTTTTGTTCGATAAATGAAAATATTTTCATCATTCGTTTTGGTGTAGCTTTCGCTTAGTGGTAGAGTCAGGGTGGCCAGACCTACCGATTTATCGGTAGTCCTACCGATTTTGGTCTTCCCTACCGATTCACAGACGACCAAGGTAAAACTACCGATATTTTGTTATTCCTACCGAAAACTACCGATTTTTATTGATTGTGGACACATCCAACATTCATTTTTTGGGTTGGATTTGGTCTGAGATCTGTGTTGTCAGTATTTTACAATTCTATGTCAATACTACGTTTTTGGGACAACAACCCGGCCTACCGATAACTACCGATAAACTTTTAGTGACCCTACCGATATTAAGGAATTCTATTTGGCCACCCTGGGTAGAGTTGCCACATTCACTGATTTTTTTGGAAGGATTTGCAAAAACCTTCGGGTTTGTAAATTAGAAAAACATTTTCTTATGATTCACTGGTAAAAGTACAGAATTACCAAGCGCAAATTTAATACCAGTTAATAAAAGAAACTTTCTAATTGAATTCTTTTTCCATTTTGTATTCGTCCTAATAAGGACGGTTTGTAGATAACTATGTTGATACAAGACGGGAATCTTTTAAAACAATTCAAACCTTGCCGACGATTGTTTTTACTGCGTACATCCATACGATCTTTCCCCTTTCGCAGCTCACACCGAATGAGTACGCTTTGCAGCCTTCGATGTTTTGGTGGCATTTTTAGTGGCAGTTACTACCGCCTTTTCAGTGACTGCGTTTCTTAGCCTTTGGCTTTTTGGACTTCTCACCGCCACCACCTCTACCAACGTTTTTCTTCTTCTCTCCGATGGTAGCTGATTTGATTGGTCGTCCGATGCAGCTTCTCACGACCACGCACGTCTGTTATGCACTGCGTCTTACACACGTCTGGCTTTGAGAAAAGCTGCGACACCCCTATTTATAGGTTTTATCATTAATGTTGATTTCATTTAAAGTAGTTTTACTATTTAAACAAATTTTATACCAAATTTTATATAGCAAAGAACGTATCGGTAGCAAGCATTGAACGTTTTCCTTCCGATTTATGAAACAAGATTGGCAATCCGTTTTGTAGAAGAAAAGTTAATAAGGTTCAAAATGTACGTAACGCTTTCGCTAATATGCACTACTATCGCTTTCTCGCTCGTTCTCGTGGCGTGCATGAGCCTTTCCTTTCCGTCCGACTTCTAATGGCTTAACCAAAATTAATATCCCGGCTTTCCCCCACCAACTGCTCTCGTCAAGCAACCCAATACGAATAATCATAGGAACAAACATGTAGTGGACCTTTATATAAACTTTTCATTATTTTATTGTTCATTCGCTGCACCATTTTGACGGCTCTGTGCGGGATGGGCTGAAAATTTTCACTTTTCCGAGTCGTTTTCGAAAGATTTTTCAAAACACTATTTTTCCGTTGATAATGAATATCCTACAT
This sequence comes from Topomyia yanbarensis, assembly GCF_030247195.1. Lineage (NCBI taxonomy): Eukaryota > Metazoa > Arthropoda > Insecta > Diptera > Culicidae > Topomyia > Topomyia yanbarensis. The sequence goes on along the minus strand of NW_026683294.1, from coordinate 168,329 downwards.
ATTCCAAAATTTAATACAACATTGGTACAAATATTTTCGACAAAATGCCGAAGAAATTGATTAAATCCATTCAGTACAACAAAAGATATAAGCGTTCAAAATCTTACATCATTTTTCTTCCGAAATTTTGAAAAGGGGCCCCTATATTGAAAGGTAAGTCGTTAGTCACGACAAAAAAAAACGCCCTTTTCAGGGCGACTATTTTCTTCTGATAAAAAGAGTTAATTTGATTTTCACTCCGATAATCATCAACGTACATTTCTGTGAGCATTGCACAAGTTTTTTTTTGCAATGCTCGTCAGACGCTTAATAATAGTTTCCCTCATCATGGCATTGACGATTTCACCCAATCTCTCAAAAGTTCACTCATCGATTTGGTGCTAAATCACAAATCGGCCGCGCAAGATTTCCCTCAATGGGTCTTGTTTTTCACACGCTACTACTGTCGATCGGTACGAGGTGGTGCTGCTGGCAAAAAATCCCCCCATCGGCGTGCTTTCTAACAAACACACACAGCCACCCGCCTGAGCATTTTTGGAGGGAAACGGAAAATTTCTGCTAATAATTCTTAGTAAAATATGATTGGTTGTGGTCCTGAAAAGGACCGTTTGTTGCTGTTTCGTTCTGGGGGGTGATGGGCACACACCAAATTTAGGCCCGCTCCCCACGGATCCGGCGAGCCAGTTGGATGTCTTTCGGCATGATGGTCACTCGCTTGGCATGGATAGCGCACAGATTGGTATCCTCGAACAAACCAACCAGGTAAGCCTCGCTGGCTTCTTGAAGGGCCATGACGGCTGAGCTCTGGAAGCGCAGATCGGTTTTGAAGTCCTGCGCGATCTCACGAACCAGACGCTGGAAGGGCAGCTTGCGGATTAGTAGCTCTGTCGACTTCTGATAGCGACGAATTTCTCGCAGCGCGACAGTTCCTGGTCTGTAGCGATGGGGCTTCTTAACGCCACCCGTAGCTGGGGCACTTTTACGGGCAGCCTTCGTTGCCAACTGTTTGCGGGGAGCTTTCCCTCCGGTGGACTTGCGGGCGGTCTGTTTCGTACGGGCCATGGCGCGAAAATGCTGCTCTACTACTGCTACCACTGTGGTGCTGTTCAAACGACGAATGATGACCAAAACAGACCGACCGATTTTTTTTATAGTCGCGAATAAACACTACTATATCGCCTGTCTCGCTCGTGTACGTGCCATGTGCCTTTTCGTTCTGTATACGGTTCGATTCGGCTACTATACTTCCCCCACCATTTCCATTCCGGAGCCAGTGTTGCCAGACTTGATTTTTTCAGCTTTTCATTAGATTTGCAAAAAAATATTCCTAAAAAGAAAAACTATGTATGAGCAAAAAAAATCGCCTAGAAATCAATAAAATTCCAACAGTAGAAGAATATCAAACAGAAATAGTTTGTTCATCAGTAACAATTTGTTCCATCATAGATCAGTATCAGATATCGATATTTAAGTACCATAGAAGCCAATATAACGTACCATGTAGACGGATGTATAGAAAATCTTTATAAGTTAAAAAAAAAAACCCGTTTGTTTTTCGATTTACTTTTTCTTTCTTTCTTTTTCAGGAGAATCAATTTCCGGGCAATCGTTTTCCAGGGAAAATGCTACCATGTCAGCATTAGTCCGGATAAAGCAGATTTCGGCAATCCCAAGCTACTAAAACAGTGGCAACAGTGAACTTCGTGTTCGCGCTATTTCCCCTTCAAACCAACACATCACGAGTAAGCATATAGATAGCAAAATGGTAATCTACCTAGGCGGCGGCGACTGAGAATGTGTGTGCATCAGTATAAAAGCGCTACTCAATGGGCCGAATTGCAACATTCGGTATTGGAATCTCGCTGCTGCAGGTGTGCTGCGCTAGCCTACTAAGCTATTACCTACAACAACCAAGAAGATGACTGGCCGTGGCAAAGGAGGCAAAGGGCTCGGCAAGGGAGGCGCTAAGCGGCACCGCAAGGTGCTTCGTGACAATATCCAGGGCATCACCAAACCCGCCATTCGTCGTCTGGCTCGACGTGGAGGAGTGAAGCGAATCTCCGGTTTGATATACGAGGAAACCCGTGGTGTGCTGAAGATTTTTCTGGAAAACGTTATCCGGGACGCTGTGACGTACACTGAACATGCCAAACGGAAGACCGTCACTGCGATGGATGTCGTCTATGCGCTTAAACGCCAGGGACGCACATTGTACGGTTTTGGTGGTTAAGCCCTACCACGACGTTCACGACAACACAAAAGGCCCTTTTCAGGGCCACCAAATGTTTAGAAAAAAGAATTAGTTTGAAATGTATCCTTCATATTTTCATTCATGTTGCAGGGGCGTACTGTTTAGTGTGCGATTTTGATTGATATGCGAGAGACCAGTGTTACGACAACGCGCTCAGTCGCTGGGTTTCCCTTTTTTGTCGTGACTAACGACTTACCTTTCAATATAGGGGCCCCTTTTCAAAATTTCGGAAGAAAAATGATGTAAGATTTTGAACGCTTATATCTTTTGTTGTACTGAATGGATTTAATCAATTTCTTCGGCATTTTGTCGAAAATATTTGTACCAATGTTGTATTAAATTTTGGAATATGTAGGATATTCATTATCAACGGAAAAATAGTGTTTTGAAAAATCTTTCGAAAACGACTCGGAAAAGTGAAAATTTTCAGCCCATCCCGCACAGAGCCGTCAAAATGGTGCAGCGAATGAACAATAAAATAATGAAAAGTTTATATAAAGGTCCACTACATGTTTGTTCCTATGATTATTCGTATTGGGTTGCTTGACGAGAGCAGTTGGTGGGGGAAAGCCGGGATATTAATTTTGGTTAAGCCATTAGAAGTCGGACGGAAAGGAAAGGCTCATGCACGCCACGAGAACGAGCGAGAAAGCGATAGTAGTGCATATTAGCGAAAGCGTTACGTACATTTTGAACCTTATTAACTTTTCTTCTACAAAACGGATTGCCAATCTTGTTTCATAAATCGGAAGGAAAACGTTCAATGCTTGCTACCGATACGTTCTTTGCTATATAAAATTTGGTATAAAATTTGTTTAAATAGTAAAACTACTTTAAATGAAATCAACATTAATGATAAAACCTATAAATAGGGGTGTCGCAGCTTTTCTCAAAGCCAGACGTGTGTAAGACGCAGTGCATAACAGACGTGCGTGGTCGTGAGAAGCTGCATCGGACGACCAATCAAATCAGCTACCATCGGAGAGAAGAAGAAAAACGTTGGTAGAGGTGGTGGCGGTGAGAAGTCCAAAAAGCCAAAGGCTAAGAAACGCAGTCACTGAAAAGGCGGTAGTAACTGCCACTAAAAATGCCACCAAAACATCGAAGGCTGCAAAGCGTACTCATTCGGTGTGAGCTGCGAAAGGGGAAAGATCGTATGGATGTACGCAGTAAAAACAATCGTCGGCAAGGTTTGAATTGTTTTAAAAGATTCCCGTCTTGTATCAACATAGTTATCTACAAACCGTCCTTATTAGGACGAATACAAAATGGAAAAAGAATTCAATTAGAAAGTTTCTTTTATTAACTGGTATTAAATTTGCGCTTGGTAATTCTGTACTTTTACCAGTGAATCATAAGAAAATGTTTTTCTAATTTACAAACCCGAAGGTTTTTGCAAATCCTTCCAAAAAAATCAGTGAATGTGGCAACTCTACCCAGGGTGGCCAAATAGAATTCCTTAATATCGGTAGGGTCACTAAAAGTTTATCGGTAGTTATCGGTAGGCCGGGTTGTTGTCCCAAAAACGTAGTATTGACATAGAATTGTAAAATACTGACAACACAGATCTCAGACCAAATCCAACCCAAAAAATGAATGTTGGATGTGTCCACAATCAATAAAAATCGGTAGTTTTCGGTAGGAATAACAAAATATCGGTAGTTTTACCTTGGTCGTCTGTGAATCGGTAGGGAAGACCAAAATCGGTAGGACTACCGATAAATCGGTAGGTCTGGCCACCCTGACTCTACCACTAAGCGAAAGCTACACCAAAACGAATGATGAAAATATTTTCATTTATCGAACAAAAGGACGTCCTTCCATCTGCATTGTAAAGTCAATAAATAGGAACAGCTTGATGAAAAGTGTGCTCATTCGGCGTGAGCTGCGAAAGGGGAAAGATCGTACGGATGTACGCAGTAAAAACAATCGTCTGCAAGGTTTGAATTGTTTTAAAAGATTCCCGTCTTGAATCAACATAGTTATCTACAAACCGTCCTTATTAGGACGAATACAAAATGGAAAAAGAATTCAATTAGAAAGTTTCTTTTATTAACTGGTATTAAATTTGCGCTTGGTAATTCTGTACTTTTACCAGTGAATCATAAGAAAATGTTTTTCTAATTTACAAACCCGAAGGTTTTTGCAAATCCTTCCAAAAAAATCAGTGAATGTGGCAACTCTACCCAGGGTGGCCAAATAGAATTCCTTAATATCGGTAGGGTCACTAAAAGTTTATCGGTAGTTATCGGTAGGCCGGGTTGTTGTCCCAAAAACGTAGTATTGACATAGAATTGTAAAATACTGACAACACAGATCTCAGACCAAATCCAACCCAAAAAATGAATGTTGGATGTGTCCACAATCAATAAAAATCGGTAGTTTTCGGTAGGAATAACAAAATATCGGTAGTTTTACCTTGGTCGTCTGTGAATCGGTAGGGAAGACCAAAATCGGTAGGACTACCGATAAATCGGTAGGTCTGGCCACCCTGACTCTACCACTAAGCGAAAGCTACACCAAAACGAATGATGAAAATATTTTCATTTATCGAACAAAAGGACGTCCTTCCATCTGCATTGTAAAGTCAATAAATAGGAACACCATGATGAAAATCGTGCTCATTCGGTGTGAGCTGCGAAAGGGGAAAGATCGTACGGATGTACGCAGTAAAAACAATCGTCGGCAAGGTTTGAATTGTTTTAAAAGATTCCCGTCTTGAATCAACATAGTTATCCACAAACCGTCCTTATTAGGACAAAGGCAAAATGGAAAAAGAATTTAATTAGAAAGTTTCTTTTATTAACTAGTATTAAGTTTGCGCTTGGTAATTCTGTACTTTTACCAGTGAATCATAAGAAAATGTTTTTCCAATCTACAAACCCGAAGGTTTTTGCAAATCCAAGAAAATCAGTGAATCTGGCAACTCTGCCACTAAGCGAAAGCTACACCAAAACGAATGATGAAAATATTTTCATTTATCGAACAAAAGGACGTCCTTCCATCTGCATTGTAAAGTCAATAAATAGGAACAGCTTGATGAAAAGTGTGCTCATTCGGCGTGAGCTGCGAAAGGGGAAAGATCGTACGGATGTACGCAGTAAAAACAATCGTCTGCAAGGTTTGAATTGTTTTAAAAGATTCCCGTCTTGAATCAACATAGTTATCCACAAACCGTCCTTATTAGGACGAAGGCAAAATGGAAAAAGAATTTAATTAGAAAGTTTCTTTTATTAACTAGTATTAAGTTTGCGCTTGGTAATTCTGTACTTTTACCAGTGAATCAGAAAATGTTTTTCTAATCTACAAACCCGAAGGTTTTTGCAAATCCTTCCAAAAAATCAGTGAATGTGGCAACTCTACCACTAAGCGAAAGCTACACCAAAACGAATGATGAAAATATTTTCATTTATCGAACAAAAAGGACGTCCTTCCATCTGCATTGTAAAGTCAATAAATAGGAACAGCTTGATGAAAAGTGTGCTCATTCGGCGTGAGCTGCGAAAGGGGAAAGATCGTACGGATGTACGCAGTGAAAACAATCGTCTGCAAGGTTTGAATTGTTTTAAAAGATTCCCGTCTTGAATCAACATAGTTATCCACAAACCGTCCTTATTAGGACAAAGGCAAAATGGAAAAAGAATTTAATTAGAAAGTTTCTTTTATTAACAAGTATTAAGTTTGCGCTTGGTAATTCTGTACTTTTACCAGTGAATCAGAAAATGTTTTTCTAATCTACAAACCCGAAGGTTTTTGCAAATCCTTCCAAAAAAATCAGTGAATGTGGCAACTCTACCACTAAGCGAAAGCTACATCAAAACAAATGATGAAAATATTTTCATTTATCGAACAAAAGGACGTCCTTCCATCTGCATTGTAAAGTCAATAAATAGGAACACCATGATGAAAATCGTGCTCATTCGGTGTGAGCTGCGAAAGGGGAAAGATCGTACGGATGTACGCAGTAAAAACAATCGTCGGCAAGGTTTGATTTGTTTTAAAAGATTCCCGTCTTGAATCAACATAGTTATCCACAAACCGTCCTTATTAGGACAAAGGCAAAATGGAAAAAGATGGGTTGGTAATGTATATGACATAACAGGGGTGTCGTGACCACACTTCGAAGCTATTTCAAATCTTGCAAAGCATAAATTGACATAATTTCAATGCTTGTTCCTTTATGAATGAAATGACAAATTTTCAGGTCAACGCGGCAATAACTTTGCAATTTATAGAACAATTTTATATTTTTAGTTATCATATATTAACTGTCATCTCTTCCAAACAACTTAACCCTCTGCTGCCAACCACGTGGTTGTGCAGGGTTAAGGAGAATCATTGTAAAATGTCCAATACATAATTTTATGTTGTTACCTCCACTAAAACCACTTCAGAACGCTCCCACCTGTCATACATGTACATTGTCTGCATGTTGAAATCATTATATGAAATTATTGACCTGTATTCAACGCGGAGAACTCGGTAATAAAATTGTTTTGCTGAATATACTAACGAACGGGATCCCCAGGAAAATTTCGCTGAGCCCGGTGAATCGAACTTAATGCGCAAAATTTAGCCATTTGAAGGAGATACAAGCAGAATTTTAAGAATATGAGCATCACGGTTATGTCCCGGACATTACCCGCCCCTAGTTTTTCGCTAAGCGTGTTCATTTCTGTACGGAAAAGATTCCGATGGCTGTTTCGAGAGATTTTAACATTGATATTTCAAAGCAAGAAAATTGTTCATTTCATGAATGAATGTCTCAACGAGCTTAGAATCCAGCGCATCCCCTATCAACGCAGACGCCAACAACAAAGGTTCTTTTCAGAACCACCATAATTATTATAAAGAATAACTTGAAACATTCCCACATATTTCATTGAGTATCATTCGATTTGAATTACAAGTCAAACGAGTAGTCACGACACTCCGGTTATGTCCTAGACATTACCCACCCATCTTTTTCTTTCTCCTGAGCTTGCGTATCATGGGACAAAACTGCTCGTTTCTCGATAGCAACGAACCGCCGACCGACTCTTTTTTTCGCGCGCGCGTTTTAGCTTACCACGCTTTCACCTACCTGTCTACCTATGAATTTGCGTACCTTTAACTGGTCTGAATGATAAAAGTAAAGTTGATGGCTGGTGAGTTAGTGCTGTATCAATCAGGAAGCAATTACAACACACACACACACACACACACACACACACACACACACACAGGAAGAGAGAGATTGAGCAACCGTAAAAAAAGTCCAGCTTGTGATCTGTGTCGGGGGACAATCGTTCCCATCGATGCGTGCGCTGAATGAAGCACCTGGGTGTGATGGTCGACGCGTGTGGTTTATCAGCTCACAGCCATGTCGACGACTATGTATGCGAGAAGTCTGCTACACAACGATGTAGCGAGTTGATCAGTACATACTAAATAATAGAATTTTGAGTTAGCCAAAGCAATTCGAAATAACACTGATGATTAGAGCACTAAAATCCAAATCCGCAACTAAAATGTTGGATTTTTTTCGAGGTATTTCTCTCTGTCTGTCTCTGCCGTCGAAACAAGAAAGCATTTCGCGAGCGCGTTGTACGGTTCTACGAGCAACACAAGAATCTCGGCGAAAAGTGCACGGTACAATATTTCAAAGGGGAAAACGTTGCGCCATCGACTGTTTACAACACCTTTCGACGCTGCAATCTCAATGCCGCTTGCCGGTTGATAAAAATTATTTTGGGTAAATATTTTGTTTTGCACGAAGCAAGTTACTTCCCTCGCAAAAAAAGCAAAAAAAAAAAAGAAAAAACACACAATCGTTCCCGAATACCCATTCGATTCCATTTGTACCCTAAAAAGCACAACCCGCTTCACAATTTGCTTCAGTGTTGCCCAATCGCAGATTTCTTCCGGATTTCGTTTTGAGAGCCACGAATTGCAAACAAGTGGACTGGTAGAAGATCACGAAATGTATTAGCAAAGTTGACATAGACGCCGTACTACGCGCCTGTTCCGACATCAAACGGAAGCTTCGCCGAACAGCATCCAATTACGGATCGGTTTGAAATGTTCACTAATTTTTGGCCAACAATGGAGAACGTATCTTCTAATTTCAATCAAATCGTTTGTCTTTTTTTTTTTTTTTGACAGGTTGAGAAAAAAAAAATCCAAAATTTGTGTTGCCACCCGTTAACTTTTTGTGTTTTAGTAATTTTAATAACGAAAGTTTTCAGCAAAGGACCAGCCGACCGAAACGTTTTCCGCAGGTCGCCAAATTACGAGCACTTCCGCTCGAGCAAATATGTACAAAAATGAAATAATTTTATATAGAGAGAAGTTTTCTTTCGATTGGATAGCACCGAAAAGGTTTTCCAATTGCTAGAAGGTTCAAATTAACCTATTTTCCACAATTCAATTTGCACGTGCCGCCATAGTCGGATACATGATTTGATAATATTCGGCCATACGCTTAACACAGAATGTTCAGCGGGTGTTAGTTTGGACGGTGCGGACAGTGCAGTAAATTGAATGCAAACTTCCAGTGTACTTTTCACAAGCAGTAATTCAATTTTGGTTGATTTAAAACAACAGTCCGTAAAATTTTACCGGCACCGATCGAATAGTAACTTTCAACCGTCATCTACGCGTTCCCAAACAGAGCCGATGAATACGATCCTAAACAACAGACACCGGACCCCCGGTTATCATATTCGCAGACTTGCATCATCGTGCATCCATCAACTCGTCGTCTACAACTGTGTGTGGAAGAAAACCAAACCAAACGAACGCGCAATGGCTGAAACTGCTATCGACGTTGCTGCCACGGCCCCTGCCGTCGTCGCCTCTCCGCCAGCTGCCAAAGCACCACCGAAGCAGGCGGCCAAGGCTAGCAAGAGTGACGCCAAGAAACCGAAAAAATCTTCAACCCATCCACCAGTGAGTGAGATGGTTCTGGCTGCCATCCGGACCCTGAAGGAACGGAGCGGATCATCACTGCAGGCGATCAAAAAGTACATCGCCGTCAACTACATGTGTGACGTCGCCAGGCTGGCTCCGTTTATCCGGAAGGCTTTGAAAACGGGTGTCGAGAAGGGAAACATCACCCAGACCAAGGGTACCGGTGCTTCCGGATCGTTTAAGGTGACGGTCGAAGCAAAGAAACCGGCTGGCGATAAGAAACCACCATCGGGTGCAGCGAAAAAACCGAAGAAATCGGCTACTAAATCCGGGGAGAAGAAAAATCCGCCGGCTGGTGGTGGTGAGAAAACCAGCAAGCCCAAGGCGGCGATCGCGGCCGCTAAGAAATCGGCTACGAAGAAAGCGAAAGCTGCTGCCCCTGCAAAGGCGGTAACGGCTGCCACTAAACAGAAAGCCACCAAACCATCGAAGGCTGCAGCGAACAAGCCGAAGGCACCTAAGCCAAAGAAGGCCGCCACCGCCCCGAAGAAGGTCACCGCCGGCAAGAAGTAAATTCCCGACAACGTGCGCGTCCTCCCAAAACAACAGTCCTTTTCAGGACTAACAAAATTGTAAAGAATTGATTGATGCTTTTTTTCCGTCAATGCTCCGTTCCCCCCATGAGTTTTCTAGCTTGAGCAGCACACCCGCATTCAACTGGCCCGCCGATTGGCAAGATAAATCAGTCGTTAGTTTGATTAAACAAATCACTATAGTAAATAGGCGCGGTTTCTTGCTCAGATAAACGTACGTACAGGTAAATTAATAGCAGGCCGTGGTTTTCTGTTGCCTTAACAAACAAACAAACAAACAGAGCAAGTATAATATTACTCTGATTAGCAAACAACGCGCTTATTTTGGCTATAATAAAACAGAGAAAAATTGGCTGGCACAATAAACAAACGAACGAACGATAATTACCGATTTTTTAGCCTAAATTGGCGAACGTATTGTATTGATCGATCAACTTTGAGATTACAAATTGTGTTGGGTACGGTTTCTACGAAGATCAAAAGTTTGAAGACTGGGAAGTTTATTGTATTAACAAGTATGATCCAGAAGTGTGTTCTTTTTGCGGCAGAATTTTCTCACACGCTGGGGGTCGGTCATATAATGGGCTGTTTTAAACTGAATAGAATAGACGACAAAAAGACCGTTTTCCGTCTTAACGAAAAACAGTCAACTAGCGCGGTAAGGGGAAAGACTACTTCCACAAACTACAGCAAAACACATTTGATTAGAAAAATGGACAGAGAAAAAAATGACAACCTTTTTAGCTCTAATGAAACAAACAAACAACAACAACTAATGTTTATATAAACTATGTGTACATTTCAATTCAACTCTTTACCAGAACGTGTTTTGGTGGCCCTGAAAAGGGCCGATGACGATGGTGTGTGACATCCGGCGGCGGGGCGGGCGACGATTTACTTCGAGCTGGTATACTTGGTAACGGCCTTGGTACCTTCCGATACGGCATGTTTGGCCAGCTCGCCCGGTAACAGCAAACGAACGGCGGTCTGTACCTCGCGGGAGGTGATCGTCGACCGTCGGTTGTAATGGGCCAGACGAGATGCTTCGTTAGCAATACGCTCGAAGATGTCGTTCACGAAGCTATTCATGATGCTCATCGCCTTCGACGAGACACCGGTGTCCGGATGGACCTGCTTCAGCACCTTGTAGATGTAGATAGCGTAGCTTTCCTTGCGGCGTTGCTTTCGCTTCTTCTTCTCTCCTCCTCCTGCTTTTGTGGCGATGTTCTTCTGTGCCTTGCCACCGCCGCCGCCGGATTTTTTCACAGCCTTTCCGCTGGCTTTCGGTGCCATAGTAACGACGTGGTTGTGCTGCTGTTAACGATCTCGATGCGAACTGCGCTGACTGATTGGTAGCAAAAATCACTACATATCGCTTATATACGATCGTGTAGCGAGACGAAGGTTCGTCCTTTTTTGTGTTTAGCGCGTTTCGTTCGTTCGCTACTCCGCCCCTTTGGCGAACGATGTGCAATGAAGCGAATGCATAACAAGGGGTGCTGTGTGCGCGAGTGGCATCAGTGTTACTCGTATTGTCTACGTGACTACACACGAACGCGCACAGCGATAAACCTACGACAATGTCTGCACGCGGTAAAGGAGGAAAAGTGAAGGGAAAGCCAAAATCCCGCTCAGTTCGTGCCGGTCTCCAGTTCCCTGTTGGCCGAATTCACCGTCTGCTGAGGAAGGGAAATTATGCTGAACGTGTCGGTGCCGGAGCACCCGTCTACTTGGCAGCTGTAATGGAATATCTTGCCGCCGAAGTACTGGAGCTGGCAGGAAACGCTGCCCGCGATAACAAAAAGACCAGAATCATCCCCCGTCATCTGCAGCTGGCCATTCGAAATGACGAAGAGCTGAACAAACTGCTCTCCGGTGTGACCATTGCCCAGGGTGGCGTGTTGCCTAACATACAGGCCGTACTGCTGCCGAAGAAGACTGAAAAGAGGGCCTCCGCAGCAACTTAAATCCCGCTTCGCCCGAGCTGAAAAAAAAACGCCCTTTTCAGGGCGACTATTTTCTTCTGATAAAAAGAGTTAATTTGATTTTCACTCCGATAATCATCAACGTACATTTCTGTGAGCATTGCACAAGTTTTTTTTTGCAATGCTCGTCAGACGCTTAATAATAGTTTCCCTCATATCATGGCATTGACGATTTCACCCAATCTCTCAAAAGTTCACTCATCGATTTGGTGCTAAATCACAAATCGGCCGCGCAAGATTTCCCTCAATGGGTCTTGTTTTTCACACGCTACTACTGTCGATCGGTACGAGGTGGTGCTGCTGGCAAAAAATCCCCCCATCGGCGTGCTTTCTAACAAACACACACAGCCACCCGCCTGAGCATTTTTGGAGGGAAACGGAAAATTTCTGCTAATAATTCTTAGTAAAATATGATTGGTTGTGGTCCTGAAAAGGACCGTTTGTTGCTGTTTCGTTCTGGGGGGTGATGGGCACACACCAAATTTAGGCCCGCTCCCCACGGATCCGGCGAGCCAGTTGGATGTCTTTCGGCATGATGGTCACTCGCTTGGCATGGATAGCGCACAGATTGGTATCCTCGAACAAACCAACCAGGTAAGCCTCGCTGGCTTCTTGAAGGGCCATGACGGCTGAGCTCTGGAAGCGCAGATCGGTTTTGAAGTCCTGCGCGATCTCACGAACCAGACGCTGGAAGGGCAGCTTGCGGATTAGTAGCTCTGTCGACTTCTGATAGCGACGAATTTCTCGCAGCGCGACAGTTCCTGGTCTGTAGCGATGGGGCTTCTTAACGCCACCCGTAGCTGGGGCACTTTTACGGGCAGCCTTCGTTGCCAACTGTTTGCGGGGAGCTTTCCCTCCGGTGGACTTGCGGGCGGTCTGTTTCGTACGGGCCATGGCGCGAAAATGCTGCTCTACTACTGCTACCACTGTGGTGCTGTTCAAACGACGAATGATGACCAAAACAGACCGACCGATTTTTTTTATAGTCGCGAATAAACACTACTATATCGCCTGTCTCGCTCGTGTACGTGCCATGTGCCTTTTCGTTCTGTATACGGTTCGATTCGGCTACTATACTTCCCCCACCATTTCCATTCCGGAGCCAGTGTTGCCAGACTTGATTTTTTCAGCTTTTCATTAGATTTGCAAAAAAATATTCCTAAAAAGAAAAACTATGTATGAGCAAAAAAAATCGCCTAGAAATCAATAAAATTCCAACAGTAGAAGAATATCAAACAGAAATAGTTTGTTCATCAGTAACAATTTGTTCCATCATAGATCAGTATCAGATATCGATATTTAAGTACCATAGAAGCCAATATAACGTACCATGTAGACGGATGTATAGAAAATCTTTATAAGTTAAAAAAAAAAAACCCGTTTGTTTTTCGATTTACTTTTTCTTTCTTTCTTTTTCAGGAGAATCAATTTCCGGGCAATCGTTTTCCAGGGAAAATGCTACCATGCCAGCATTAGTCCGGATAAAGCAGATTTCGGCAATCCCAAGCTACTAAAACAGTGGCAACAGTGAACTTCGTGTTCGCGCTATTTCCCCTTCAAACCAACACATCACGAGTAAGCATATAGATAGCAAAATGGTAATCTACCTAGGCGGCGGCGACTGAGAATGTGTGTGCATCAGTATAAAAGCGCTACTCAATGGGCCGAATTGCAACATTCGGTATTGGAATCTCGCTGCTGCAGGTGTGCTGCGCTAGCCTACTAAGCTATTACCTACAACAACCAAGAAGATGACTGGCCGTGGCAAAGGAGGCAAAGGGCTCGGCAAGGGAGGCGCTAAGCGGCACCGCAAGGTGCTTCGTGACAATATCCAGGGCATCACCAAACCCGCCATTCGTCGTCTGGCTCGACGTGGAGGAGTGAAGCGAATCTCCGGTTTGATATACGAGGAAACCCGTGGTGTGCTGAAGATTTTTCTGGAAAACGTTATCCGGGACGCTGTGACGTACACTGAACATGCCAAACGGAAGACCGTCACTGCGATGGATGTCGTCTATGCGCTTAAACGCCAGGGACGCACATTGTACGGTTTTGGTGGTTAAGCCCTACCACGACGTTCACGACAACACAAAAGGCCCTTTTCAGGGCCACCAAATGTTTAGAAAAAAGAATTAGTTTGAAATGTATCCTTCATATTTTCATTCATGTTGCAGGGGCGTACTGTTTAGTGTGCGATTTTGATTGATATGCGAGAGACCAGTGTTACGACAACGCGCTCAGTCGCTGGGTTTCCCTTTTTTTTTTTTTTTTTTTCATATACGCATTTCCTTTTGTCGTGACTAACGACTTACCTTTCAATATAGGGGCCCCTTTTCAAAATTTCGGAAGAAAAATGATGTAAGATTTTGAACGCTTATATCTTTTGTTGTACTGAATGGATTTAATCAATTTCTTCGGCATTTTGTCGAAAATATTTGTACCAATGTTGTATTAAATTTTGGAATATGTAGGATATTCATTATCAACGGAAAAATAGTGTTTTGAAAAATCTTTCGAAAACGACTCGGAAAAGTGAAAATTTTCAGCCCATCCCGCACAGAGCCGTCAAAATGGTGCAGCGAATGAACAATAAAATAATGAAAAGTTTATATAAAGGTCCACTACATGTTTGTTCCTATGATTATTCGTATTGGGTTGCTTGACGAGAGCAGTTGGTGGGGGAAAGCCGGGATATTAATTTTGGTTAAGCCATTAGAAGTCGGACGGAAAGGAAAGGCTCATGCACGCCACGAGAACGAGCGAGAAAGCGATAGTAGTGCATATTAGCGAAAGCGTTACGTACATTTTGAACCTTATTAACTTTTCTTCTACAAAACGGATTGCCAATCTTGTTTCATAAATCGGAAGGAAAACATTCAATGCTTGCTACCGATACGTTCTTTGCTATATAAAATTTGGTATAAAATTTGTTTAAATAGTAAAACTACTTTAAATGAAATCAACATTAATGATAAAACCTATAAATAGGGGTGTCGCAGCTTTTCTCAAAGCCAGACGTGTGTAAGACGCAGTGCATAACAGACGTGCGTGGTCGTGAGAAGCTGCATCGGACGACCAATCAAATCAGCTACCATCGGAGAGAAGAAGAAAAACGTTGGTAGAGGTGGTGGCGGTGAGAAGTCCAAAAAGCCAAAGGCTAAGAAACGCAGTCACTGAAAAGGCGGTAGTAACTGCCACTAAAAATGCCACCAAAACATCGAAGGCTGCAAAGCGTACTCATTCGGTGTGAGCTGCGAAAGGGGAAAGATCGTATGGATGTACGCAGTAAAAACAATCGTCGGCAAGGTTTGAATTGTTTTAAAAGATTCCCGTCTTGTATCAACATAGTTATCTACAAACCGTCCTTATTAGGACGAATACAAAATGGAAAAAGAATTCAATTAGAAAGTTTCTTTTATTAACTGGTATTAAATTTGCGCTTGGTAATTCTGTACTTTTACCAGTGAATCATAAGAAAATGTTTTTCTAATTTACAAACCCGAAGGTTTTTGCAAATCCTTCCAAAAAAATCAGTGAATGTGGCAACTCTACCCAGGGTGGCCAAATAGAATTCCTTAATATCGGTAGGGTCACTAAAAGTTTATCGGTAGTTATCGGTAGGCCGGGTTGTTGTCCCAAAAACGTAGTATTGACATAGAATTGTAAAATACTGACAACACAGATCTCAGACCAAATCCAACCCAAAAAATGAATGTTGGATGTGTCCACAATCAATAAAAATCGGTAGTTTTCGGTAGGAATAACAAAATATCGGTAGTTTTACCTTGGTCGTCTGTGAATCGGTAGGGAAGACCAAAATCGGTAGGACTACCGATAAATCGGTAGGTCTGGCCACCCTGACTCTACCACTAAGCGAAAGCTACACCAAAACGAATGATGAAAATGTTTTCATTTATCGAACAAAAGGACGTCCTTCCATCTGCATTGTAAAGTCAATAAATAGGAACACCATGATGAAAATCGTGCTCATTCGGTGTGAGCTGCGAAAGGGGAAAGATCGTACGGATGTACGCAGTAAAAACAATCGTCGGCAAGGTTTGAATTGTTTTAAAAGATTCCCGTCTTGAATCAACATAGTTATCCACAAACCGTCCTTATTAGGACAAAGGCAAAATGGAAAAAGAATTTAATTAGAAAGTTTCTTTTATTAACTAGTATTAAGTTTGCGCTTGGTAATTCTGTACTTTTACCAGTGAATCATAAGAAAATGTTTTTCCAATCTACAAACCCGAAGGTTTTTGCAAATCCAAGAAAATCAGTGAATCTGGCAACTCTGCCACTAAGCGAAAGCTACACCAAAACGAATGATGAAAATATTTTCATTTATCGAACAAAAGGACGTCCTTCCATCTGCATTGTAAAGTCAATAAATAGGAACAGCTTGATGAAAATCGTGCTCATTCGGCGTGAGCTGCAAAAGGGGAAAGATCGTACGGATGTACGCAGTAAAAACAATCGTCTGCAAGGTTTGAATTGTTTTAAAAGATTCCCGTCTTGAATCAACATAGTTATCCACAAACCGTCCTTATTAGGACGAAGGCAAAATGGAAAAAGAATTTAATTAGAAAGTTTCTTTTATTAACTAGTATTAAGTTTGCGCTTGGTAATTCTATACTTTTACCAGTGAATCAGAAAATGTTTTTCTAATCTACAAACCCGAAGGTTTTTGCAAATCCTTCCAAAAAAATCAGTGAATGTGGCAACTCTACCACTAAGCGAAAGCTACACCAAAACGAATGATGAAAATATTTTCATTTATCGAACAAAAGGACGTCCTTCCATCTGCATTGTAAAGTCAATAAATAGGAACAGCTTGATGAAAAGTGTGCTCATTCGGCGTGAGCTGCGAAAGGGGAAAGATCGTACGGATGTACGCAGTAAAAACAATCGTCTGCAAGGTTTGAATTTTTTTAAAAGATTCCCGTCTTGAATCAACATAGTTATCCATAAACCGTCCTTATTAGGACAAAGGCAAAATGGAAAAAGAATTTAATTAGAAAGTTTCTTTTATTAACTAGTATTAAGTTTGCGCTTGGTAATTCTGTACTTTTACCAGTGAATCAGAAAATGTTTTTCTAATCTACAAACCCGAAGGTTTTTGCAAATCCTTCCAAAAAAATCAGTGAATGTGGCAACTCTACCACTAAGCGAAAGCTACACCAAAACGAATGATGAAAATATTTTCATTTATCGAACAAAAGGACGTCCTTCCATCTGCATTGTAAAGTCAATAAATAGGAACAGCTTGATGAAAAGTGTGCTCATTCGGCGTGAGCTGCGAAAGGGGAAAGATCGTACGGATGTACGCAGTAAAAACAATCGTCTGCAAGGTTTGAATTTTTTTAAAAGATTCCCGTCTTGAATCAACATAGTTATCCACAAACCGTCCTTATTAGGACAAAGGCAAAATGGAAAAAGAATTTAATTAGAAAGTTTCTTTTATTAACTAGTATTAAGTTTGCGCTTGGTAATTCTGTACTTTTACCAGTGAATCATAAGAAAATGTTTTTCCAATCTACAAACCCGAAGGTTTTTGCAAATCCTTCCAAGAAAATCGGTGAATCTGGCAACTCTGCCACGAATGATGAAAATATTTTCATTTATCGAACAAAAGGACGTCCTTCCATCTGCATTGTAAAGTCAATAAATAGGAACAGCTTGATGAAAATCGTGCTCATTCGGTGTGAGCTGCGAAAGGGGAAAGATCGTACGGATGTACGCAGTAAAAACAATCGTCGGCAAGGTTTGAATTGTTTTAAAAGATTCCCGTCTTGAATCAACATAGTTATCCACAAACCGTCCTTATTAGGACAAAGGCAAAATGGAAAAAGAATTTAATTAGAAAGTTTCTTTTATTAACTAGTATTAAGTTTGCGCTTGGTAATTCTGTACTTTTACCAGTGAATCATAAGAAAATGTTTTTCCAATCTACAAACCCGAAGGTTTTTGCAAATCCAAGAAAATCAGTGAATCTGGCAACTCTGCCACTAAGCGAAAGCTACACCAAAACGAATGATGAAAATATTTTCATTTATCGAACAAAAGGACGTCCTTCCATCTGCATTGTAAAGTCAATAAATAGGAACAGCTTGATGAAAAGTGTGCTCATTCGGCGTGAGCTGCAAAAGGGGAAAGATCGTACGGATGTACGCAGTAAAAACAATCGTCTGCAAGGTTTGAATTGTTTTAAAAGATTCCCGTCTTGAATCAACATAGTTATCCACAAACCGTCCTTATTAGGACAAAGGCAAAATGGAAAAAGAATTTAATTAGAAAGTTTCTTTTATTAACAAGTATTAAGTTTGCGCTTGGTAATTCTGTACTTTTACCAGTGAATCAGAAAATGTTTTTCTAATCTACAAACCCGAAGGTTTTTGCAAATCCTTCCAAAAAAATCAGTGAATGTGGCAACTCTACCACTAAGCGAAAGCTACATCAAAACAAATGATGAAAATATTTTCATTTATCGAACAAAAGGACGTCCTTCCATCTGCATTGTAAAGTCAATAAATAGGAACACCATGATGAAAATCGTGCTCATTCGGTGTGAGCTGCGAAAGGGGAAAGATCGTACGGATGTACGCAGTAAAAACAATCGTCGGCAAGGTTTGATTTGTTTTAAAAGATTCCCGTCTTGAATCAACATAGTTATCCACAAACCGTCCTTATTAGGACAAAGGCAAAATGGAAAAAGATGGGTTGGTAATGTATATGACATAACAGGGGTGTCGTGACCACACTTCGAAGCTATTTCAAATCTTGCAAAGCATAAATTGACATAATTTCAATGCTTGTTCCTTTATGAATGAAATGACAAATTTTCAGGTCAACGCGGCAATAACTTTGCAATTTATAGAACAATTTTATATTTTTAGTTATCATATATTAACTGTCATCTCTTCCAAACAACTTAACCCTCTGCTGCCAACCACGTGGTTGTGCAGGGTTAAGGAGAATCATTGTAAAATGTCCAATACATAATTTTATGTTGTTACCTCCACTAAAACCACTTCAGAACGCTCCCACCTGTCATACATGTACATTGTCTGCATGTTGAAATCATTATATGAAATTATTGACCTGTATTCAACGCGGAGAACTCGGTAATAAAATTGTTTTGCTGAATATACTAACGAACGGGATCCCCAGGAAAATTTCGCTGAGCCCGGTGAATCGAACTTAATGCGCAAAATTTAGCCATTTGAAGGAGATACAAGCAGAATTTTAAGAATATGAGCATCACGGTTATGTCCCGGACATTACCCGCCCCTAGTTTTTCGCTAAGCGTGTTCATTTCTGTACGGAAAAGATTCCGATGGCTGTTTCGAGAGATTTTAACATTGATATTTCAAAGCAAGAAAATTGTTCATTTCATGAATGAATGTCTCAACGAGCTTAGAATCCAGCGCATCCCCTATCAACGCAGACGCCAACAACAAAGGTTCTTTTCAGAACCACCATAATTATTATAAAGAATAACTTGAAACATTCCCACATATTTCATTGAGTATCATTCGATTTGAATTACAAGTCAAACGAGTAGTCACGACACTCCGGTTATGTCCTAGACATTACCCACCCATCTTTTTTTTTTCCAATCTACAAACCCGAAGGTTTTTGCAAATCCTTCCAAGAAAATCAGTGAATCTGGCAACTCTGCCACGAATGATGAAAATATTTTCATTTATCGAACAAAAGGACGTCCTTCCATCTGCATTGTAAAGTCAATAAATAGGAACAGCTTGATGAAAATCGTGCTCATTCGGTGTGAGCTGCGAAAGGGGAAAGATCGTACGGATGTACGCAGTAAAAACAATCGTCGGCAAGGTTTGAATTGTTTTAAAAGATTCCCGTCTTGAATCAACATAGTTATCCACAAACCGTCCTTATTAGGACAAAGGCAAAATGGAAAAAGAATTTAATTAGAAAGTTTCTTTTATTAACTAGTATTAAGTTTGCGCTTGGTAATTCTGTACTTTTACCAGTGAATCATAAGAAAATGTTTTTCCAATCTACAAACCCGAAGGTTTTTGCAAATCCAAGAAAATCAGTGAATCTGGCAACTCTGCCACTAAGCGAAAGCTACACCAAAACGAATGATGAAAATATTTTCATTTATCGAACAAAAGGACGTCCTTCCATCTGCATTGTAAAGTCAATAAATAGGAACAGCTTGATGAAAAGTGTGCTCATTCGGCGTGAGCTGCAAAAGGGGAAAGATCGTACGGATGTACGCAGTAAAAACAATCGTCTGCAAGGTTTGAATTGTTTTAAAAGATTCCCGTCTTGAATCAACATAGTTATCCACAAACCGTCCTTATTAGGACGAAGGCAAAATGGAAAAAGAATTTAATTAGAAAGTTTCTTTTATTAACTAGTATTAAGTTTGCGCTTGGTAATTCTATACTTTTACCAGTGAATCAGAAAATGTTTTTCTAATCTACAAACCCGAAGGTTTTTGCAAATCCTTCCAAAAAATCAGTGAATGTGGCAACTCTACCACTAAGCGAAAGCTACACCAAAACGAATGATGAAAATATTTTCATTTATCGAACAAAAGGACGTCCTTCCATCTGCATTGTAAAGTCAATAAATAGGAACAGCTTGATGAAAAGTGTGCTCATTCGGCGTGAGCTGCGAAAGGGGAAAGATCGTACGGATGTACGCAGTAAAAACAATCGTCTGCAAGGTTTGAATTTTTTTAAAAGATTCCCGTCTTGAATCAACATAGTTATCCATAAACCGTCCTTATTAGGACAAAGGCAAAATGGAAAAAGAATTTAATTAGAAAGTTTCTTTTATTAACTAGTATTAAGTTTGCGCTTGGTAATTCTGTACTTTTACCAGTGAATCAGAAAATGTTTTTCTAATCTACAAACCCGAAGGTTTTTGCAAATCCTTCCAAAAAAATCAGTGAATGTGGCAACTCTACCACTAAGCGAAAGCTACACCAAAACGAATGATGAAAATATTTTCATTTATCGAACAAAAGGACGTCCTTCCATCTGCATTGTAAAGTCAATAAATAGGAACAGCTTGATGAAAAGTGTGCTCATTCGGCGTGAGCTGCGAAAGGGGAAAGATCGTACGGATGTACGCAGTAAAAACAATCGTCTGCAAGGTTTGATTTTTTTTAAAAGATTCCCGTCTTGAATCAACATAGTTATCCACAAACCGTCCTTATTAGGACAAAGGCAAAATGGAAAAAGAATTTAATTAGAAAGTTTCTTTTATTAACTAGTATTAAGTTTGCGCTTGGTAATTCTGTACTTTTACCAGTGAATCATAAGAAAATGTTTTTCCAATCTACAAACCCGAAGGTTTTTGCAAATCCTTCCAAGAAAATCAGTGAATCTGGCAACTCTGCCACGAATGATGAAAATATTTTCATTTATCGAACAAAAGGACGTCCTTCCATCTGCATTGTAAAGTCAATAAATAGGAACAGCTTGATGAAAATCGTGCTCATTCTCGTTTTTGCATCGGAAGAGTTAAGACGTGATTGTTTTTGGTCTTACGGTTAGTTTTCGCGAAGTGATGTCTAAACGCAAACGGCGTTCGGGTGGCTCGAAGGCGAGCCCGAAATCGAACCCAAAACGGAAAAACGCAATGAGCAGCCCTCAAGTGCCTGGAAATTCGGGCAGCAAACCGGTTGGTGAAATGATGTCAGTGCATTCAGCACAAACGAATCGTATTAGTGTTATCAGCAGTCGTGCCCAAACTGCAACGAACGTGAGCGATTTGGACGGCTTTGGTGGTCCAATGGAGGATCAGCAAGAGGCAGAAATTGCAGTGAAATTGCCGCCGCTGGTGGTAAAATCGATCCCGCTCGCCGCGCTGAAAAAGCAGCTGGCGGAAATTGGTGTAAAAGCAGAGTACAAACTAAGTGGCGTCGGTATAAAAACAGTTGTACATACAAAAAGTGACTATCAGAATGCCCGGAATTATCTAAATAGAGTTGGTGCAGAATATTTTTCACATGATTTTGCATCGGAAAAACCATTCAAAGCAGTAGTGCGCGGTCTTCCATTTATGGCAATCAGTGAAATTGAACTTGAACTAAAAGAACGGTACAAATTGCAGCCGCTGGGCGTCTTTCGCATGGCGCGAAAAGAAAAGAAAATGGCGTATCGTGATTGCTTGTATCTTGTGCATTTTCAAAAGGGTACAGTATCGCTAAATGCATTGAAAGCTGTGCGTTCACTGTCGAGTATGGTGGTTCGCTGGGAGGCCTACCGAGGCACAAATCGTGATATCACTCAGTGCATGTGCTGTTTAAATTTCGGACACGGCACACGTAATTGCCACATTAAACCGCGGTGTAATTATTGTGCACAAGCTCACCTTACTACGGAGTGTCCGATTGAGGGTGCAGTGGCTTTTAAGTGTGTTCACTGTGGGAAGGGGCACCGCTCGACCGATAAACAGTGCAGTAAGCGTGAAGAATATAAAAGCATACGTAAAGATGCATCGCAAAAACACCAGCCGGGCCGAAAACCGAACAAAGAAGTGATTTTTAGTGAAAGTGATTTCCCATCGTTACTGCCAAGTCAACGTAAGAATGGAGTACCAGCATCGCAGGCACAGTGGCAGCAGCAGCCACAGCAGCTACGCCAGCAAGCGGAGAAATATCAGCAGCAGCATTCATCGTCAATTTCAAAGCAGCAACCGGCATCTGTTCGGCAAGCGTGGCAGCCGACGTCGGCCGAAGTGGTAGCTTCGTCATCGCCAAACATATTCCTGCCTCAGGTGAGTCCCAATCAATGTTCCCCTCAATTGGACCAACAACTTCCGCCCAAATTTACTGCCGCACAATTAATGCCTATATTTGTGGAAATGTGTGAAAAATTGCAACAATGCCAAAATAGGCAGGAACAAATTTGCGTACTGGGACAGTTTGTGATTCAATATGCTTGTTAATCCTCTGCAATTGATTCTTTGGAACGCCCGCGGATTACTGCGGAAACGAATTGAACTTGGTGAATTTCTGGATCGGCAAGGAATAGACATTGCCGTTCTAACCGAAACAAATCTGAAACCCGGGATAAATTTTAGCATCCCAGGATTTTCTACTGTGCGCATGGATCGAACCCACTCGGGCGGAGGTGGTGTAGCTTTGATCATAAAAAATAATATCAAATATATAATCCAACCACATTACCAAACATCAATTATCGAGACTGTTGGTGTTGAATTGGAAGGCGATATGGGAAAGTTTCTCGTGATAGCTGCATATTGCCCATTCCAGTGTTATGAAACCAATGGGAATGCAAGGAAGTTTAAAAATGACCTCCAAAAATTGTCGAGATCCCGGAAAAAATTCATAATAGCTGGTGACTTTAACGCTAGACACGAAACATGGAAAAATCACCGTAGAAATCAAAATGGTCGCCTTCTTTTTGAAGACTCTCTGACTGGACACTATACAATTCATGCCCCCGACGAACCAACTTTTCTATCTCCAGCTGGAATCTCGTCAACACTGGACATTTTCTTGTCAAACATGAATGAGATTTCCCACCCAAACACAATACAGGACTTAAGCTCTGATCACTTTCCGGTTTCACTTCAAATTGGTGAGAACATACGAGTAAGGGAACGAATTATTAGAAAGGATTATCATAATGTAAACTGGGTTGAGTTTCAACGCCGGGTGGATCGTGAACTAATTGATGATATTGCTTTAAATTCAACGGAAGACATCGACCTAGCCATTGAAAATTTTCAGCTGGCATTGACGCAGGCGGAAGCTCAGTGCGTTAGAAATATTCCAGTGACTGGTAAAATTCTGCAGATCGACACAATGACCAAGGCCATTATCAGGCAACGCAACAAAGTAAGACGCCAGTTTCAACGGACAGGAGATTTGGCCAAAAAATATGTGGCAGGAGGACTATCGAAAATAATTGCTGAAAGGATAGAACAAATTAAAAATAACAATTTCAGCAACGAGCTGCGTAAACTTGATCCATACTCGCGCCCGTTCTGGAAAGTCTCCAAAATCTTGAAGTCCAAACCGCAACAAATTCCACCGTTGAAATCAAATAACATTACCATGATTACACCAGTGGAAAAGGCTAATGCTATTGGGGAGCATATCCTTAGCTCACACAATCTAGGCAATTCGATGGTTAGCCCCATGGAACAAGCTGTTCGAGAAACAATCCTCACTTTGCAAGCTACGCCATGCTATGTTCCCACTAATAGGAAAATTACTAGCGAACAGGTAACATCTGCACTGAAAATTTGCAAGAATATGAAGGCACCTGGTTTCGACGCGATACTAAATCTCATGCTGAAAAAGCTCAGTACCAACGCCCATGCCTGTATAGCACGAATACTGAACAGATGTTTGGATCTTCACTACTTTCCATCGGCATGGAAAACAGCGAAAGTTGTGCCGATACTGAAGCCTGGTAAGGACCCCACCAGCCCTTCTAGCTATCGCCCCATCAGCTTACTGTCGTCCTTCAGTAAATTGTTCGAAAGGTTAATCTTGGATAGAGTTCTACAGCACATTGAGATGAACAACATTCTGCTTCCGGAACAATTCGGTTTTCGTAAAGGCCACTCGACAACGCAACAGCTTCAAAGGGTTACGAATACCATCGATAGAAACAAAGCAGTATCCAAATCCACAGCCATGGCGTTACTGGACGTGGAGAAAGCATTTGATAATGTTTGGCACGACGCTCTAGTATTCAAAATGTACCGGTACAATTTTCCCAACTATGTGATCAAGATAGTCCAAAACTACCTAAAAAATAGAAAATTCCATGTTTCAATCCTCAACACTCAGTCTGATGCATTTGATATCCCTGCTGGAGTTCCACAGGGCAGCCTACTCGGCCCTATACTATATAGTCTCTACACCTCTGACTTCCCCCGATTGCCTGAAGGATGCCAACTGTGTCTTTTCGCCGACGATACTGCTGTCCTATGTAAGGGCCGTAAAACGCGACAGCTAACGAAGAAACTCCAGGATTGCCTCGCCACTATTACAACGTACATGGACACATGGAAAATAAAAATAAATGCGGCTAAAACACAAGCAATACTGTTCCCATTGAGCCTCTCCCCCAAGCACATTCCACCTGCGGACTGTAAAATAAAAGTAAATGGCACTCAAATTGAATGGTCCAATGAGGTAGTGTACTTGGGACTCACGTTCGACAAAAAGATGCTCTTCAGTTCCCACATCGAAAAGACCAGGAATAAATGCAGCCTATTAGTGAAGAAATTATATCCTCTGATTAAAAGAAAATCAACACTAAACATTAAAAACAAAATAGCCGTGTATAAACAAATCATTCTGCCCACAATGTGTTATGCCATGCCAATATGGCAAAGGTGTGCAAATACTCATAAAAACAAGCTGCAGGTTCAACAAAACAAATGTATAAAAATGATTCTGGATCTTCCATGGCATACGAGCACTACAACAATTCACGAGCTAGCAGAAATAAAAACTATAGGAGAAAGTATCAACGCTATACGAAGCAAATTTATAGAAAAGTGTTCCACTTCGGAATTCCCACTAATTAACAGTTTGTTTAATATTTAGGTTAAGTTAGTATAAGTAGTCTTAAGTTAAATAACATAACTGCAAAAGTTGACCCACTACCATATCGAAAGAAAAAATTTAAAAATGTATATACACAATCAAAACGAAGATGAAAAGCAAAGCTGTATCACTTACTATGTAAAACATACAGAAATGTAAACCGAAATTAACCAATAAAACTTTAATTGTCAAAAAAAAAAAAAAAAAAAAATGAAAATCGTGCTCATTCGGTGTGAGCTGCGAAAGGGGAAAGATCGTACGGATGTACGCAGTAAAAACAATCGTCGGCAAGGTTTGAATTGTTTTAAAAGATTCCCGTCTTGAATCAACATAGTTATCCACAAACCGTCCTTATTAGGACAAAGGCAAAATGGAAAAAGAATTTAATTAGAAAGTTTCTTTTATTAACTAGTATTAAGTTTGCGCTTGGTAATTCTGTACTTTTACCAGTGAATCATAAGAAAATGTTTTTCCAATCTACAAACCCGAAGGTTTTTGCAAATCCAAGAAAATCAGTGAATCTGGCAACTCTGCCACTAAGCGAAAGCTACACCAAAACGAATGATGAAAATATTTTCATTTATCGAACAAAAGGACGTCCTTCCATCTGCATTGTAAAGTCAATAAATAGGAACAGCTTGATGAAAAGTGTGCTCATTCGGCGTGAGCTGCAAAAGGGGAAAGATCGTACGGATGTACGCAGTAAAAACAATCGTCTGCAAGGTTTGAATTGTTTTAAAAGATTCCCGTCTTGAATCAACATAGTTATCCACAAACCGTCCTTATTAGGACAAAGGCAAAATGGAAAAAGAATTTAATTAGAAAGTTTCTTTTATTAACAAGTATTAAGTTTGCGCTTGGTAATTCTGTACTTTTACCAGTGAATCAGAAAATGTTTTTCTAATCTACAAACCCGAAGGTTTTTGCAAATCCTTCCAAAAAAATCAGTGAATGTGGCAACTCTACCACTAAGCGAAAGCTACATCAAAACAAATGATGAAAATATTTTCATTTATCGAACAAAAGGACGTCCTTCCATCTGCATTGTAAAGTCAATAAATAGGAACACCATGATGAAAATCGTGCTCATTCGGTGTGAGCTGCGAAAGGGGAAAGATCGTACGGATGTACGCAGTAAAAACAATCGTCGGCAAGGTTTGATTTGTTTTAAAAGATTCCCGTCTTGAATCAACATAGTTATCCACAAACCGTCCTTATTAGGACAAAGGCAAAATGGAAAAAGATGGGTTGGTAATGTATATGACATAACAGGGGTGTCGTGACCACACTTCGAAGCTATTTCAAATCTTGCAAAGCATAAATTGACATAATTTCAATGCTTGTTCCTTTATGAATGAAATGACAAATTTTCAGGTCAACGCGGCAATAACTTTGCAATTTATAGAACAATTTTATATTTTTAGTTATCATATATTAACTGTCATCCCTTCCAAACAACTTAACCCTCTGCTGCCAACCACGTGGTTGTGCAGGGTTAAGGAGAATCATTGTAAAATGTCCAATACATAATTTTATGTTGTTACCTCCACTAAAACCACTTCAGAACGCTCCCACCTGTCATACATGTACATTGTCTGCATGTTGAAATCATTATATGAAATTATTGACCTGTATTCAACGCGGAGAACTCGGTAATAAAATTGTTTTGCTGAATATACTAACGAACGGGATCCCCAGGAAAATTTCGCTGAGCCCGGTGAATCGAACTTAATGCGCAAAATTTAGCCATTTGAAGGAGATACAAGCAGAATTTTAAGAATATGAGCATCACGGTTATGTCCCGGACATTACCCGCCCCTAGTTTTTCGCTAAGCGTGTTCATTTCTGTACGGAAAAGATTCCGATGGCTGTTTCGAGAGATTTTAACATTGATATTTCAAAGCAAGAAAATTGTTCATTTCATGAATGAATGTCTCAACGAGCTTAGAATCCAGCGCATCCCCTATCAACGCAGACGCCAACAACAAAGGTTCTTTTCAGAACCACCATAATTATTATAAAGAATAACTTGAAACATTCCCACATATTTCATTGAGTATCATTCGATTTGAATTACAAGTCAAACGAGTAGTCACGACACTCCGGTTATGTCCTAGACATTACCCACCCATCTTTTTCTTTCTCCTGAGCTTGCGTATCATGGGACAAAACTGCTCGTTTCTCGATAGCAACGAACCGCCGACCGACTCTTTTTTTCGCGCGCGCGTTTTAGCTTACCACGCTTTCACCTACCTGTCTACCTATGAATTTGCGTACCTTTAACTGGTCTGAATGATAAAAGTAAAGTTGATGGCTGGTGAGTTAGTACTGTATCAATCAGGAAGCAATTACAACACACACATACACACACACACACACACACACACACACACACACACACACACACACACACAGGAAGAGAGAGATTGAGCAACCGTAAAAAGATGGGTGGGTAATGTCTAGGACATAACCGGAGTGTCGTGACTACTCGTTTGACTTGTAATTCAAATCGAATGATACTCAATGAAATATGTGGGAATGTTTCAAGTTATTCTTTATAATAATTATGGTGGTTCTGAAAAGAACCTTTGTTGTTGGCGTCTGCGTTGATAGGGGATGCGCTGGATTCTAAGCTCGTTGAGACATTCATTCATGAAATGAACAATTTTCTTGCTTTGAAATATCAATGTTAAAATCTCTCGAAACAGCCATCGGAATCTTTTCCGTACAGAAATGAACACGCTTAGCGAAAAACTAGGGGCGGGTAATGTCCGGGACATAACCGTGATGCTCATATTCTTAAAATTCTGCTTGTATCTCCTTCAAATGGCTAAATTTTGCGCATTAAGTTCGATTCACCGGGCTCAGCGAAATTTTCCTGGGGATCCCGTTCGTTAGTATATTCAGCAAAACAATTTTATTACCGAGTTCTCCGCGTTGAATACAGGTCAATAATTTCATATAATGATTTCAACATGCAGACAATGTACATGTATGACAGGTGGGAGCGTTCTGAAGTGGTTTTAGTGGAGGTAACAACATAAAATTATGTATTGGACATTTTACAATGATTCTCCTTAACCCTGCACAACCACGTGGTTGGCAGCAGAGGGTTAAGTTGTTTGGAAGAGATGACAGTTAATATATGATAACTAAAAATATAAAATTGTTCTATAAATTGCAAAGTTATTGCCGCGTTGACCTGAAAATTTGTCATTTCATTCATAAAGGAACAAGCATTGAAATTATGTCAATTTATGCTTTGCAAGATTTGAAATAGCTTCGAAGTGTGGTCACGACACCCCTGTTATGTCATATACATTACCAACCCATCTTTTTCCATTTTGCCTTTGTCCTAATAAGGACGGTTTGTGGATAACTATGTTGATTCAAGACGGGAATCTTTTAAAACAAATCAAACCTTGCCGACGATTGTTTTTACTGCGTACATCCGTACGATCTTTCCCCTTTCGCAGCTCACACCGAATGAGCACGATTTTCATCATGGTGTTCCTATTTATTGACTTTACAATGCAGATGGAAGGACGTCCTTTTGTTCGATAAATGAAAATATTTTCATCATTTGTTTTGATGTAGCTTTCGCTTAGTGGTAGAGTTGCCACATTCACTGATTTTTTTGGAAGGATTTGCAAAAACCTTCGGGTTTGTAGATTAGAAAAACATTTTCTGATTCACTGGTAAAAGTACAGAATTACCAAGCGCAAACTTAATACTTGTTAATAAAAGAAACTTTCTAATTAAATTCTTTTTCCATTTTGCCTTTGTCCTAATAAGGACGGTTTGTGGATAACTATGTTGATTCAAGACGGGAATCTTTTAAAACAATTCAAACCTTGCAGACGATTGTTTTTACTGCGTACATCCGTACGATCTTTCCCCTTTTGCAGCTCACGCCGAATGAGCACACTTTTCATCAAGCTGTTCCTATTTATTGACTTTACAATGCAGATGGAAGGACGTCCTTTTGTTCGATAAATGAAAATATTTTCATCATTCGTTTTGGTGTAGCTTTCGCTTAGTGGCAGAGTTGCCAGATTCACTGATTTTCTTGGATTTGCAAAAACCTTCGGGTTTGTAGATTGGAAAAACATTTTCTTATGATTCACTGGTAAAAGTACAGAATTACCAAGCGCAAACTTAATACTAGTTAATAAAAGAAACTTTCTAATTAAATTCTTTTTCCATTTTGCCTTTGTCCTAATAAGGACGGTTTGTGGATAACTATGTTGATTCAAGACGGGAATCTTTTAAAACAATTCAAACCTTGCCGACGATTGTTTTTACTGCGTACATCCGTACGATCTTTCCCCTTTCGCAGCTCACACCGAATGAGCACGATTTTCATCAAGCTGTTCCTATTTATTGACTTTACAATGCAGATGGAAGGACGTCCTTTTGTTCGATAAATGAAAATATTTTCATCATTCGTGGCAGAGTTGCCAGATTCACTGATTTTCTTGGAAGGATTTGCAAAAACCTTCGGGTTTGTAGATTGGAAAAACATTTTCTTATGATTCACTGGTAAAAGTACAGAATTACCAAGCGCAAACTTAATACTAGTTAATAAAAGAAACTTTCTAATTAAATTCTTTTTCCATTTTGCCTTTGTCCTAATAAGGACGGTTTGTGGATAACTATGTTGATTCAAGACGGGAATCTTTTAAAAAAATTCAAACCTTGCAGACGATTGTTTTTACTGCGTACATCCGTACGATCTTTCCCCTTTCGCAGCTCACGCCGAATGAGCACACTTTTCATCAAGCTGTTCCTATTTATTGACTTTACAATGCAGATGGAAGGACGTCCTTTTGTTCGATAAATGAAAATATTTTCATCATTCGTTTTGGTGTAGCTTTCGCTTAGTGGTAGAGTTGCCACATTCACTGATTTTTTTGGAAGGATTTGCAAAAACCTTCGGGTTTGTAGATTAGAAAAACATTTTCTGATTCACTGGTAAAAGTACAGAATTACCAAGCGCAAACTTAATACTAGTTAATAAAAGAAACTTTCTAATTAAATTCTTTTTCCATTTTGCCTTTGTCCTAATAAGGACGGTTTATGGATAACTATGTTGATTCAAGACGGGAATCTTTTAAAAAAATTCAAACCTTGCAGACGATTGTTTTTACTGCGTACATCCGTACGATCTTTCCCCTTTCGCAGCTCACGCCGAATGAGCACACTTTTCATCAAGCTGTTCCTATTTATTGACTTTACAATGCAGATGGAAGGACGTCCTTTTGTTCGATAAATGAAAATATTTTCATCATTCGTTTTGGTGTAGCTTTCGCTTAGTGGTAGAGTCAGGGTGGCCAGACCTACCGATTTATCGGTAGTCCTACCGATTTTGGTCTTCCCTACCGATTCACAGACGACCAAGGTAAAACTACCGATATTTTGTTATTCCTACCGAAAACTACCGATTTTTATTGATTGTGGACACATCCAACATTCATTTTTTGGGTTGGATTTGGTCTGAGATCTGTGTTGTCAGTATTTTACAATTCTATGTCAATACTACGTTTTTGGGACAACAACCCGGCCTACCGATAACTACCGATAAACTTTTAGTGACCCTACCGATATTAAGGAATTCTATTTGGCCACCCTGGGTAGAGTTGCCACATTCACTGATTTTTTTGGAAGGATTTGCAAAAACCTTCGGGTTTGTAAATTAGAAAAACATTTTCTTATGATTCACTGGTAAAAGTACAGAATTACCAAGCGCAAATTTAATACCAGTTAATAAAAGAAACTTTCTAATTGAATTCTTTTTCCATTTTGTATTCGTCCTAATAAGGACGGTTTGTAGATAACTATGTTGATACAAGACGGGAATCTTTTAAAACAATTCAAACCTTGCCGACGATTGTTTTTACTGCGTACATCCATACGATCTTTCCCCTTTCGCAGCTCACACCGAATGAGTACGCTTTGCAGCCTTCGATGTTTTGGTGGCATTTTTAGTGGCAGTTACTACCGCCTTTTCAGTGACTGCGTTTCTTAGCCTTTGGCTTTTTGGACTTCTCACCGCCACCACCTCTACCAACGTTTTTCTTCTTCTCTCCGATGGTAGCTGATTTGATTGGTCGTCCGATGCAGCTTCTCACGACCACGCACGTCTGTTATGCACTGCGTCTTACACACGTCTGGCTTTGAGAAAAGCTGCGACACCCCTATTTATAGGTTTTATCATTAATGTTGATTTCATTTAAAGTAGTTTTACTATTTAAACAAATTTTATACCAAATTTTATATAGCAAAGAACGTATCGGTAGCAAGCATTGAACGTTTTCCTTCCGATTTATGAAACAAGATTGGCAATCCGTTTTGTAGAAGAAAAGTTAATAAGGTTCAAAATGTACGTAACGCTTTCGCTAATATGCACTACTATCGCTTTCTCGCTCGTTCTCGTGGCGTGCATGAGCCTTTCCTTTCCGTCCGACTTCTAATGGCTTAACCAAAATTAATATCCCGGCTTTCCCCCACCAACTGCTCTCGTCAAGCAACCCAATACGAATAATCATAGGAACAAACATGTAGTGGACCTTTATATAAACTTTTCATTATTTTATTGTTCATTCGCTGCACCATTTTGACGGCTCTGTGCGGGATGGGCTGAAAATTTTCACTTTTCCGAGTCGTTTTCGAAAGATTTTTCAAAACACTATTTTTCCGTTGATAATGAATATCCTACATATTCCAAAATTTAATACAACATTGGTACAAATATTTTCGACAAAATGCCGAAGAAATTGATTAAATCCATTCAGTACAACAAAAGATATAAGCGTTCAAAATCTTACATCATTTTTCTTCCGAAATTTTGAAAAGGGGCCCCTATATTGAAAGGTAAGTCGTTAGTCACGACAAAAAAGTCCAGCTTGTGATCTGTGTCGGGGGACAATCGTTCCCATCGATGCGTGCGCTGAATGAAGCACCTGGGTGTGATGGTCGACGCGTGCGGTTTATCAGCTCACAGCCATGTCGACGACTATGTATGCGAGAAGTCTGCTACACAACGATGTAGCGAGTTGATCAGTACATACTAAATAATAGAATTTTGAGTTAGCCAAAGCAATTCGAAATAACACTGATGATTAGAGCACTAAAATCCAAATCCGCAACTAAAATGTTGGATTTTTTTCGAGGTATTTCTCTCTGTCTGTCTCTGCCGTCGAAACAAGAAAGCATTTCGCGAGCGCGTTGTACGGTTCTACGAGCAACACAAGAATCTCGGCGAAAAGTGCACGGTACAATATTTCAAAGGGGAAAACGTTGCGCCATCGACTGTTTACAACACCTTTCGACGCTGCAATCTCAATGCCGCTTGCCGGTTGATAAAAATTATTTTGGGTAAATATTTTGTTTTGCACGAAGCAAGTTACTTCCCTCGCAAAAAAAGCAAAAAAAAAAAGAAAAAGATGGGTGGGTAATGTCTAGGACATAACCGGAGTGTCGTGACTACTCGTTTGACTTGTAATTCAAATCGAATGATACTCAATGAAATATGTGGGAATGTTTCAAGTTATTCTTTATAATAATTATGGTGGTTCTGAAAAGAACCTTTGTTGTTGGCGTCTGCGTTGATAGGGGATGCGCTCGTTGAGACATTCATTCATGAAATGAACAATTTTCTTGCTTTGAAATATCAATGTTAAAATCTCTCGAAACAGCCATCGGAATCTTTTCCGTACAGAAATGAACACGCTTAGCGAAAAACTAGGGGCGGGTAATGTCCGGGACATAACCGTGATGCTCATATTCTTAAAATTCTGCTTGTATCTCCTTCAAATGGCTAAATTTTGCGCATTAAGTTCGATTCACCGGGCTCAGCGAAATTTTCCTGGGGATCCCGTTCGTTAGTATATTCAGCAAAACAATTTTATTACCGAGTTCTCCGCGTTGAATACAGGTCAATAATTTCATATAATGATTTCAACATGCAGACAATGTACATGTATGACAGGTGGGAGCGTTCTGAAGTGGTTTTAGTGGAGGTAACAACATAAAATTATGTATTGGACATTTTACAATGATTCTCCTTAACCCTGCACAACCACGTGGTTGGCAGCAGAGGGTTAAGTTGTTTGGAAGAGATGACAGTTAATATATGATAACTAAAAATATAAAATTGTTCTATAAATTGCAAAGTTATTGCCGCGTTGACCTGAAAATTTGTCATTTCATTCATAAAGGAACAAGCATTGAAATTATGTCAATTTATGCTTTGCAAGATTTGAAATAGCTTCGAAGTGTGGTCACGACACCCCTGTTATGTCATATACATTACCAACCCATCTTTTTCCATTTTGCCTTTGTCCTAATAAGGACGGTTTGTGGATAACTATGTTGATTCAAGACGGGAATCTTTTAAAACAAATCAAACCTTGCCGACGATTGTTTTTACTGCGTACATCCGTACGATCTTTCCCCTTTCGCAGCTCACACCGAATGAGCACGATTTTCATCATGGTGTTCCTATTTATTGACTTTACAATGCAGATGGAAGGACGTCCTTTTGTTCGATAAATGAAAATATTTTCATCATTTGTTTTGATGTAGCTTTCGCTTAGTGGTAGAGTTGCCACATTCACTGATTTTTTTGGAAGGATTTGCAAAAACCTTCGGGTTTGTAGATTAGAAAAACATTTTCTGATTCACTGGTAAAAGTACAGAATTACCAAGCGCAAACTTAATACTTGTTAATAAAAGAAACTTTCTAATTAAATTCTTTTTCCATTTTGCCTTTGTCCTAATAAGGACGGTTTGTGGATAACTATGTTGATTCAAGACGGGAATCTTTTAAAACAATTCAAACCTTGCAGACGATTGTTTTTACTGCGTACATCCGTACGATCTTTCCCCTTTTGCAGCTCACGCCGAATGAGCACACTTTTCATCAAGCTGTTCCTATTTATTGACTTTACAATGCAGATGGAAGGACGTCCTTTTGTTCGATAAATGAAAATATTTTCATCATTCGTTTTGGTGTAGCTTTCGCTTAGTGGCAGAGTTGCCAGATTCACTGATTTTCTTGGATTTGCAAAAACCTTCGGGTTTGTAGATTGGAAAAACATTTTCTTATGATTCACTGGTAAAAGTACAGAATTACCAAGCGCAAACTTAATACTAGTTAATAAAAGAAACTTTCTAATTAAATTCTTTTTCCATTTTGCCTTTGTCCTAATAAGGACGGTTTGTGGATAACTATGTTGATTCAAGACGGGAATCTTTTAAAACAATTCAAACCTTGCCGACGATTGTTTTTACTGCGTACATCCGTACGATCTTTCCCCTTTCGCAGCTCACACCGAATGAGCACGATTTTCATCAAGCTGTTCCTATTTATTGACTTTACAATGCAGATGGAAGGACGTCCTTTTGTTCGATAAATGAAAATATTTTCATCATTCGTGGCAGAGTTGCCAGATTCACTGATTTTCTTGGAAGGATTTGCAAAAACCTTCGGGTTTGTAGATTGGAAAAACATTTTCTTATGATTCACTGGTAAAAGTACAGAATTACCAAGCGCAAACTTAATACTAGTTAATAAAAGAAACTTTCTAATTAAATTCTTTTTCCATTTTGCCTTTGTCCTAATAAGGACGGTTTGTGGATAACTATGTTGATTCAAGACGGGAATCTTTTAAAAAAATTCAAACCTTGCAGACGATTGTTTTTACTGCGTACATCCGTACGATCTTTCCCCTTTCGCAGCTCACGCCGAATGAGCACACTTTTCATCAAGCTGTTCCTATTTATTGACTTTACAATGCAGATGGAAGGACGTCCTTTTGTTCGATAAATGAAAATATTTTCATCATTCGTTTTGGTGTAGCTTTCGCTTAGTGGTAGAGTTGCCACATTCACTGATTTTTTTGGAAGGATTTGCAAAAACCTTCGGGTTTGTAGATTAGAAAAACATTTTCTGATTCACTGGTAAAAGTACAGAATTACCAAGCGCAAACTTAATACTAGTTAATAAAAGAAACTTTCTAATTAAATTCTTTTTCCATTTTGCCTTTGTCCTAATAAGGACGGTTTATGGATAACTATGTTGATTCAAGACGGGAATCTTTTAAAAAAATTCAAACCTTGCAGACGATTGTTTTTACTGCGTACATCCGTACGATCTTTCCCCTTTCGCAGCTCACGCCGAATGAGCACACTTTTCATCAAGCTGTTCCTATTTATTGACTTTACAATGCAGATGGAAGGACGTCCTTTTGTTCGATAAATGAAAATATTTTCATCATTCGTTTTGGTGTAGCTTTCGCTTAGTGGTAGAGTTGCCACATTCACTGATTTTTTTGGAAGGATTTGCAAAAACCTTCGGGTTTGTAGATTAGAAAAACATTTTCTGATTCACTGGTAAAAGTATAGAATTACCAAGCGCAAACTTAATACTAGTTAATAAAAGAAACTTTCTAATTAAATTCTTTTTCCATTTTGCCTTCGTCCTAATAAGGACGGTTTGTGGATAACTATGTTGATTCAAGACGGGAATCTTTTAAAACAATTCAAACCTTGCAGACGATTGTTTTTACTGCGTACATCCGTACGATCTTTCCCCTTTTGCAGCTCACGCCGAATGAGCACACTTTTCATCAAGCTGTTCCTATTTATTGACTTTACAATGCAGATGGAAGGACGTCCTTTTGTTCGATAAATGAAAATATTTTCATCATTCGTTTTGGTGTAGCTTTCGCTTAGTGGCAGAGTTGCCAGATTCACTGATTTTCTTGGATTTGCAAAAACCTTCGGGTTTGTAGATTGGAAAAACATTTTCTTATGATTCACTGGTAAAAGTACAGAATTACCAAGCGCAAACTTAATACTAGTTAATAAAAGAAACTTTCTAATTAAATTCTTTTTCCATTTTGCCTTTGTCCTAATAAGGACGGTTTGTGGATAACTATGTTGATTCAAGACGGGAATCTTTTAAAACAATTCAAACCTTGCCGACGATTGTTTTTACTGCGTACATCCGTACGATCTTTCCCCTTTCGCAGCTCACACCGAATGAGCACGATTTTCATCATGGTGTTCCTATTTATTGACTTTACAATGCAGATGGAAGGACGTCCTTTTGTTCGATAAATGAAAATATTTTCATCATTCGTTTTGGTGTAGCTTTCGCTTAGTGGTAGAGTCAGGGTGGCCAGACCTACCGATTTATCGGTAGTCCTACCGATTTTGGTCTTCCCTACCGATTCACAGACGACCAAGGTAAAACTACCGATATTTTGTTATTCCTACCGAAAACTACCGATTTTTATTGATTGTGGACACATCCAACATTCATTTTTTGGGTTGGATTTGGTCTGAGATCTGTGTTGTCAGTATTTTACAATTCTATGTCAATACTACGTTTTTGGGACAACAACCCGGCCTACCGATAACTACCGATAAACTTTTAGTGACCCTACCGATATTAAGGAATTCTATTTGGCCACCCTGGGTAGAGTTGCCACATTCACTGATTTTTTTGGAAGGATTTGCAAAAACCTTCGGGTTTGTAAATTAGAAAAACATTTTCTTATGATTCACTGGTAAAAGTACAGAATTACCAAGCGCAAATTTAATACCAGTTAATAAAAGAAACTTTCTAATTGAATTCTTTTTCCATTTTGTATTCGTCCTAATAAGGACGGTTTGTAGATAACTATGTTGATACAAGACGGGAATCTTTTAAAACAATTCAAACCTTGCCGACGATTGTTTTTACTGCGTACATCCATACGATCTTTCCCCTTTCGCAGCTCACACCGAATGAGTACGCTTTGCAGCCTTCGATGTTTTGGTGGCATTTTTAGTGGCAGTTACTACCGCCTTTTCAGTGACTGCGTTTCTTAGCCTTTGGCTTTTTGGACTTCTCACCGCCACCACCTCTACCAACGTTTTTCTTCTTCTCTCCGATGGTAGCTGATTTGATTGGTCGTCCGATGCAGCTTCTCACGACCACGCACGTCTGTTATGCACTGCGTCTTACACACGTCTGGCTTTGAGAAAAGCTGCGACACCCCTATTTATAGGTTTTATCATTAATGTTGATTTCATTTAAAGTAGTTTTACTATTTAAACAAATTTTATACCAAATTTTATATAGCAAAGAACGTATCGGTAGCAAGCATTGAACGTTTTCCTTCCGATTTATGAAACAAGATTGGCAATCCGTTTTGTAGAAGAAAAGTTAATAAGGTTCAAAATGTACGTAACGCTTTCGCTAATATGCACTACTATCGCTTTCTCGCTCGTTCTCGTGGCGTGCATGAGCCTTTCCTTTCCGTCCGACTTCTAATGGCTTAACCAAAATTAATATCCCGGCTTTCCCCCACCAACTGCTCTCGTCAAGCAACCCAATACGAATAATCATAGGAACAAACATGTAGTGGACCTTTATATAAACTTTTCATTATTTTATTGTTCATTCGCTGCACCATTTTGACGGCTCTGTGCGGGATGGGCTGAAAATTTTCACTTTTCCGAGTCGTTTTCGAAAGATTTTTCAAAACACTATTTTTCCGTTGATAATGAATATCCTACATATTCCAAAATTTAATACAACATTGGTACAAATATTTTCGACAAAATGCCGAAGAAATTGATTAAATCCATTCAGTACAACAAAAGATATAAGCGTTCAAAATCTTACATCATTTTTCTTCCGAAATTTTGAAAAGGGGCCCCTATATTGAAAGGTAAGTCGTTAGTCACGACAAAAACACACAATCGTTCCCGAATACCCATTCGATTCCATTTGTACCCTAAAAAGATGGGTGGGTAATGTCTAGGACATAACCGGAGTGTCGTGACTACTCGTTTGACTTGTAATTCAAATCGAATGATACTCAATGAAATATGTGGGAATGTTTCAAGTTATTCTTTATAATAATTATGGTGGTTCTGAAAAGAACCTTTGTTGTTGGCGTCTGCGTTGATAGGGGATGCGCTGGATTCTAAGCTCGTTGAGACATTCATTCATGAAATGAACAATTTTCTTGCTTTGAAATATCAATGTTAAAATCTCT
The DNA here is from genome assembly GCF_030247195.1 of Topomyia yanbarensis. Lineage (NCBI taxonomy): Eukaryota > Metazoa > Arthropoda > Insecta > Diptera > Culicidae > Topomyia > Topomyia yanbarensis. The sequence continues at coordinate 129,969 of NW_026683294.1, read as the reverse complement.
CGAAACAGCCATCGGAATCTTTTCTGTACAGAAATGAACACGCTTAGCGAAAAACTAGGGGCGGGTAATGTCCGGGACATAACCGTGATGCTCATATTCTTAAAATTCTGCTTGTATCTCCTTCAAATGGCTAAATTTTGCGCATTAAGTTCGATTCACCGGGCTCAGCGAAATTTTCCTGGGGATCCCGTTCGTTAGTATATTCAGCAAAACAATTTTATTACCGAGTTCTCCGCGTTGAATACAGGTCAATAATTTCATATAATGATTTCAACATGCAGACAATGTACATGTATGACAGGTGGGAGCGTTCTGAAGTGGTTTTAGTGGAGGTAACAACATAAAATTATGTATTGGACATTTTACAATGATTCTCCTTAACCCTGCACAACCACGTGGTTGGCAGCAGAGGGTTAAGTTGTTTGGAAGAGATGACAGTTAATATATGATAACTAAAAATATAAAATTGTTCTATAAATTGTAAAGTTATTGCCGCGTTGACCTGAAAATTTGTCATTTCATTCATAAAGGAACAAGCATTGAAATTATGTCAATTTATGCTTTGCAAGATTTGAAATAGCTTCGAAGTGTGGTCACGACACCCCTGTTATGTCATATACATTACCAACCCATCTTTTTCCATTTTGCCTTTGTCCTAATAAGGACGGTTTGTGGATAACTATGTTGATTCAAGACGGGAATCTTTTAAAACAAATCAAACCTTGCCGACGATTGTTTTTACTGCGTACATCCGTACGATCTTTCCCCTTTCGCAGCTCACACCGAATGAGCACGATTTTCATCATGGTGTTCCTATTTATTGACTTTACAATGCAGATGGAAGGACGTCCTTTTGTTCGATAAATGAAAATATTTTCATCATTTGTTTTGATGTAGCTTTCGCTTAGTGGTAGAGTTGCCACATTCACTGATTTTTTTGGAAGGATTTGCAAAAACCTTCGGGTTTGTAGATTAGAAAAACATTTTCTGATTCACTGGTAAAAGTACAGAATTACCAAGCGCAAACTTAATACTTGTTAATAAAAGAAACTTTCTAATTAAATTCTTTTTCCATTTTGCCTTTGTCCTAATAAGGACGGTTTGTGGATAACTATGTTGATTCAAGACGGGAATCTTTTAAAACAATTCAAACCTTGCAGACGATTGTTTTTACTGCGTACATCCGTACGATCTTTCCCCTTTTGCAGCTCACGCCGAATGAGCACACTTTTCATCAAGCTGTTCCTATTTATTGACTTTACAATGCAGATGGAAGGACGTCCTTTTGTTCGATAAATGAAAATATTTTCATCATTCGTTTTGGTGTAGCTTTCGCTTAGTGGCAGAGTTGCCAGATTCACTGATTTTCTTGGATTTGCAAAAACCTTCGGGTTTGTAGATTGGAAAAACATTTTCTTATGATTCACTGGTAAAAGTACAGAATTACCAAGCGCAAACTTAATACTAGTTAATAAAAGAAACTTTCTAATTAAATTCTTTTTCCATTTTGCCTTTGTCCTAATAAGGACGGTTTGTGGATAACTATGTTGATTCAAGACGGGAATCTTTTAAAACAATTCAAACCTTGCCGACGATTGTTTTTACTGCGTACATCCGTACGATCTTTCCCCTTTCGCAGCTCACACCGAATGAGCACGATTTTCATCAAGCTGTTCCTATTTATTGACTTTACAATGCAGATGGAAGGACGTCCTTTTGTTCGATAAATGAAAATATTTTCATCATTCGTGGCAGAGTTGCCAGATTCACTGATTTTCTTGGAAGGATTTGCAAAAACCTTCGGGTTTGTAGATTGGAAAAACATTTTCTTATGATTCACTGGTAAAAGTACAGAATTACCAAGCGCAAACTTAAAACTAGTTAATAAAAGAAACTTTCTAATTAAATTCTTTTTCCATTTTGCCTTTGTCCTAATAAGGACGGTTTGTGGATAACTATGTTGATTCAAGACGGGAATCTTTTAAAAAAATTCAAACCTTGCAGACGATTGTTTTTACTGCGTACATCCGTACGATCTTTCCCCTTTCGCAGCTCACGCCGAATGAGCACACTTTTCATCAAGCTGTTCCTATTTATTGACTTTACAATGCAGATGGAAGGACGTCCTTTTGTTCGATAAATGAAAATATTTTCATCATTCGTTTTGGTGTAGCTTTCGCTTAGTGGTAGAGTTGCCACATTCACTGATTTTTTTGGAAGGATTTGCAAAAACCTTCGGGTTTGTAGATTAGAAAAACATTTTCTGATTCACTGGTAAAAGTACAGAATTACCAAGCGCAAACTTAATACTAGTTAATAAAAGAAACTTTCTAATTAAATTCTTTTTCCATTTTGCCTTTGTCCTAATAAGGACGGTTTATGGATAACTATGTTGATTCAAGACGGGAATCTTTTAAAAAAATTCAAACCTTGCAGACGATTGTTTTTACTGCGTACATCCGTACGATCTTTCCCCTTTCGCAGCTCACGCCGAATGAGCACACTTTTCATCAAGCTGTTCCTATTTATTGACTTTACAATGCAGATGGAAGGACGTCCTTTTGTTCGATAAATGAAAATATTTTCATCATTCGTTTTGGTGTAGCTTTCGCTTAGTGGTAGAGTTGCCACATTCACTGATTTTTTTGGAAGGATTTGCAAAAACCTTCGGGTTTGTAGATTAGAAAAACATTTTCTGATTCACTGGTAAAAGTATAGAATTACCAAGCGCAAACTTAATACTAGTTAATAAAAGAAACTTTCTAATTAAATTCTTTTGACGTAGGACTTACGTCTTTCTTTACTATACTGGGTGTCATTTCAAAATTTTCAAAACGGATGCGTTACGTACACTTTGAACTCTAATAACTTTTCTCCTACTAAAGGAATTACTAATTTTGTTTCATAAATCGAAAGGAAAACGTTCAACGCTTGCTATTGATACCTTGTTTGCTATGTAAAACTTGTTTAAAAAGTTCAAAAACTACTTTTAATGCGAATCAACATTAATGCTAAAACCTATAAATATGGGTGTCACAGTTTTTCTTAAAGCCAGACGTGTGTAAGCCACAGAGCAGAACACACGTACGTGTGCTGCTCAACGAGAAGCTGCATTTTGACCACCAACCAAATCATAGCTACTGCCTTATCGCTGCCAACCAAGAACAGTCGTCGCCCTGCGTGAAATTCATTGCTCTCAGAAGTGGACAGAGTTACTAATTCGCAAGCTGCTCTTCCAGTGCCTGGTCCGTGAGATTGCACAGAATTTCAAAACCTACTCTTCCGGAGCTCAGCCGTAATGGCCCTTTAAGAAGCCAGCGAGGCCTGCCTGGTTAGTTTGTTGGAAAATACCAATCTGTGCGCTATCCATGCCAAGCGAATAATCATCATGCCGAGCGGGAAACGGCGAAATGATATTCACAACAAACGGTCCTTATTAGGACCACAAAATCGTTCTCAGAAGAATTACAATTGAAATTTCCATTTCGTGCTTTGGAAAATAACTTCCCTCTTATCGGGTTAGTTATTTTCTATAATAATATCCGAAAAATGTGCGATAAAACCAATAAACTGACCAATTGGACGGAAGCAATAAAATACCTACAACAATTTGAGTCAGAAAAGTGATATTAACGGAAAAATGCTTCGATCGTTTCTAAGTGTTTGGCAGCTGAAGTTGCCGATTTGTTTTCCAACGTCAATTATTTGCGCTGTGCTGTACGGAACAGATTTTTGCGCGATGTGTTGGGAAATAATTAAAACAATTGTGTAGTAGATTCCGTAGATTTTACCGTAAATTTTGATAGAAATGATTTTGTAAAAGCATTAATTAGCCGTGCTTTGAATGGTGGTTTTTGCAAATCTTTCTAGAACATTAGTGAATGTGGAAACCCTGCTACTAAGCGAATGCCACGCCAAAAAGAATGATGAAAATATTTTCATTTGTCGCACAAAGGGATGGACTACCATCTGCACTAAGAAGTTTATAAAAGAGATCGCATTCCGACATACAATGCTCATTCGATGTGAGCTGCGAAAGGGGAATGTTCGTGTATGTACGCAGCAGAAGCGAATTCGGGCAAGGTTCGAATCGTTAGCAAGGATTCTCGTCTGGTATCACCAAACATAGTTATCTACAAACCGTTCTTTTTAGGATGAAAACATAATGGAGAAAGAATTGAATTAGAAAGTTCCATTTAATAACTTGCATTGAGTTTGCGCCTGTCAAGTCTGCTGTACTTTATCAATGACACATATAAACCAATGTTTATCGAATTAATCTACAATGCAAATCTTTCTAGAACATTAGTGAATGTGGCAACCCTGCTACTAAGCGAATGCCACGCCAAAACGAATGATGAAAATATTTTCATTTGTCGCACAAAGGGATGGACTACCATCTGCACTAAGAAGTTTATAAAAGAGATCGCATTCCGACATACAATGCTCATTCGATGTGAGCTGCGAAAGGGGAATGTTCGTGTATGTACGCAGTAGAAGCGAATTCGGGCAAGGTTCGAATCGTTAGCAAGGATTCTCGTCTGGTATCACCAAACATAGTTATCTACAAACCGTTCTTTTTAGGATGAAAACATAAAGGAGAAAGAATTGAATTAGAAAGTTCCATTTAATAACTTGCATTGAGTTTGCGCCTGTCAAGTCTGCTGTACTTTATCAATGACACATATAAACCAATGTTTATCGAATTAATCTACAATGCAAATCTTTCTAGAACATTAGTGAATGTGGCAACCCTGCTACTAAGCGAATGCCACGCCAAAACGAATGATGAAAATATTTTCATTTGTCGCACAAAGGGATGGACTACCATCTGCACTAAGAAGTTTATAAAAGAGATCGCATTCCGACATACAATGCTCATTCGATGTGAGCTGCAAAAGGGGAATGTTCGTGTATGTACGCAGTAGAAGCGAATTCGGGCAAGGTTAGAATCGTTAGCAAGGATTCTCGTCTGGTATCACCAAACATAGTTATCTACAAACCGTTCTTTTTAGGATGAAAACATAAAGGAGAAAGAATTGAATTAGAAAGTTCCATTTAATAACTTGAATTGAGTTTGCGCCTGTCAATTCTTGTATACATTTACCAGTGATTCATATAAGCAAATGTTTATCAAATTAATCTACAAACCCGAAGGTTTTTGCAAGTCCTAGAAAATCAGTGAATGTGGCAATCTCATTCGACATGAAATTTCCAGTAAACATTCATTCAAAAAGTGCATTGGCTCAAATTATCCATGAATGTCATATGATATGCCCAAGTTTAGTCCTACGTCAACACCGCGGTTACGTCCCTGGCATTACCCACTCCTAGTTTTTCCATTTTGCCTTCGTCCTAATAAGGACGGTTTGTGGATAACTATGTTGATTCAAGACGGGAATCTTTTAAAACAATTCAAACCTTGCAGACGATTGTTTTTACTGCGTACATCCGTACGATCTTTCCCCTTTTGCAGCTCACGCCGAATGAGCACACTTTTCATCAAGCTGTTCCTATTTATTGACTTTACAATGCAGATGGAAGGACGTCCTTTTGTTCGATAAATGAAAATATTTTCATCATTCGTTTTGGTGTAGCTTTCGCTTAGTGGCAGAGTTGCCAGATTCACTGATTTTCTTGGATTTGCAAAAACCTTCGGGTTTGTAGATTGGAAAAACATTTTCTTATGATTCACTGGTAAAAGTACAGAATTACCAAGCGCAAACTTAATACTAGTTAATAAAAGAAACTTTCTAATTAAATTCTTTTTCCATTTTGCCTTTGTCCTAATAAGGACGGTTTGTGGATAACTATGTTGATTCAAGACGGGAATCTTTTAAAACAATTCAAACCTTGCCGACGATTGTTTTTACTGCGTACATCCGTACGATCTTTCCCCTTTCGCAGCTCACACCGAATGAGCACGATTTTCATCATGGTGTTCCTATTTATTGACTTTACAATGCAGATGGAAGGACGTCCTTTTGTTCGATAAATGAAAATATTTTCATCATTCGTTTTGGTGTAGCTTTCGCTTAGTGGTAGAGTCAGGGTGGCCAGACCTACCGATTTATCGGTAGTCCTACCGATTTTGGTCTTCCCTACCGATTCACAGACGACCAAGGTAAAACTACCGATATTTTGTTATTCCTACCGAAAACTACCGATTTTTATTGATTGTGGACACATCCAACATTAATTTTTTGGGTTGGATTTGGTCTGAGATCTGTGTTGTCAGTATTTTACAATTCTATGTCAATACTACGTTTTTGGGACAACAACCCGGCCTACCGATAACTACCGATAAACTTTTAGTGACCCTACCGATATTAAGGAATTCTATTTGGCCACCCTGGGTAGAGTTGCCACATTCACTGATTTTTTTGGAAGGATTTGCAAAAACCTTCGGGTTTGTAAATTAGAAAAACATTTTCTTATGATTCACTGGTAAAAGTACAGAATTACCAAGCGCAAATTTAATACCAGTTAATAAAAGAAACTTTCTAATTGAATTCTTTTTCCATTTTGTATTCGTCCTAATAAGGACGGTTTGTAGATAACTATGTTGATACAAGACGGGAATCTTTTAAAACAATTCAAACCTTGCCGACGATTGTTTTTACTGCGTACATCCATACGATCTTTCCCCTTTCGCAGCTCACACCGAATGAGTACGCTTTGCAGCCTTCGATGTTTTGGTGGCATTTTTAGTGGCAGTTACTACCGCCTTTTCAGTGACTGCGTTTCTTAGCCTTTGGCTTTTTGGACTTCTCACCGCCACCACCTCTACCAACGTTTTTCTTCTTCTCTCCGATGGTAGCTGATTTGATTGGTCGTCCGATGCAGCTTCTCACGACCACGCACGTCTGTTATGCACTGCGTCTTACACACGTCTGGCTTTGAGAAAAGCTGCGACACCCCTATTTATAGGTTTTATCATTAATGTTGATTTCATTTAAAGTAGTTTTACTATTTAAACAAATTTTATACCAAATTTTATATAGCAAAGAACGTATCGGTAGCAAGCATTGAACGTTTTCCTTCCGATTTATGAAACAAGATTGGCAATCCGTTTTGTAGAAGAAAAGTTAATAAGGTTCAAAATGTACGTAACGCTTTCGCTAATATGCACTACTATCGCTTTCTCGCTCGTTCTCGTGGCGTGCATGAGCCTTTCCTTTCCGTCCGACTTCTAATGGCTTAACCAAAATTAATATCCCGGCTTTCCCCCACCAACTGCTCTCGTCAAGCAACCCAATACGAATAATCATAGGAACAAACATGTAGTGGACCTTTATATAAACTTTTCATTATTTTATTGTTCATTCGCTGCACCATTTTGACGGCTCTGTGCGGGATGGGCTGAAAATTTTCACTTTTCCGAGTCGTTTTCGAAAGATTTTTCAAAACACTATTTTTCCGTTGATAATGAATATCCTACATATTCCAAAATTTAATACAACATTGGTACAAATATTTTCGACAAAATGCCGAAGAAATTGATTAAATCCATTCAGTACAACAAAAGATATAAGCGTTCAAAATCTTACATCATTTTTCTTCCGAAATTTTGAAAAGGGGCCCCTATATTGAAAGGTAAGTCGTTAGTCACGACAAAAGCACAACCCGCTTCACAATTTGCTTCAGTGTTGCCCAATCGCAGATTTCTTCCGGATTTCGTTTTGAGAGCCACGAATTGCAAACAAGTGGACTGGTAGAAGATCACGAAATGTATTAGCAAAGTTGACATAGACGCCGTACTACGCGCCTGTTCCGACATCAAACGGAAGCTTCGCCGAACAGCATCCAATTACGGATCGGTTTGAAATGTTCACTAATTTTTGGCCAACAATGGAGAACGTATCTTCTAATTTCAATCAAATCGTTTGTCTTTTTTTTTTTTTTTGACAGGTTGAGAAAAAAAAATCCAAAATTTGTGTTGCCACCCGTTAACTTTTTGTGTTTTAGTAATTTTAATAACGAAAGTTTTCAGCAAAGGACCAGCCGACCGAAACGTTTTCCGCAGGTCGCCAAATTACGAGCACTTCCGCTCGAGCAAATATGTACAAAAATGAAATAATTTTATATAGAGAGAAGTTTTCTTTCGATTGGATAGCACCGAAAAGGTTTTCCAATTGCTAGAAGGTTCAAATTAACCTATTTTCCACAATTCAATTTGCACGTGCCGCCATAGTCGGATACATGATTTGATAATATTCGGCCATACGCTTAACACAGAATGTTCAGCGGGTGTTAGTTTGGACGGTGCGGACAGTGCAGTAAATTGAATGCAAACTTCCAGTGTACTTTTCACAAGCAGTAATTCAATTTTGGTTGATTTAAAACAACAGTCCGTAAAATTTTACCGGCACCGATCGAATAGTAACTTTCAACCGTCATCTACGCGTTCCCAAACAGAGCCGATGAATACGATCCTAAACAACAGACACCGGACCCCCGGTTATCATATTCGCAGACTTGCATCATCGTGCATCCATCAACTCGTCGTCTACAACTGTGTGTGGAAGAAAACCAAACCAAACGAACGCGCAATGGCTGAAACTGCTATCGACGTTGCTGCCACGGCCCCTGCCGTCGTCGCCTCTCCGCCAGCTGCCAAAGCACCACCGAAGCAGGCGGCCAAGGCTAGCAAGAGTGACGCCAAGAAACCGAAAAAATCTTCAACCCATCCACCAGTGAGTGAGATGGTTCTGGCTGCCATCCGGACCCTGAAGGAACGGAGCGGATCATCACTGCAGGCGATCAAAAAGTACATCGCCGTCAACTACATGTGTGACGTCGCCAGGCTGGCTCCGTTTATCCGGAAGGCTTTGAAAACGGGTGTCGAGAAGGGAAACATCACCCAGACCAAGGGTACCGGTGCTTCCGGATCGTTTAAGGTGACGGTCGAAGCAAAGAAACCGGCTGGCGATAAGAAACCACCATCGGGTGCAGCGAAAAAACCGAAGAAATCGGCTACTAAATCCGGGGAGAAGAAAAATCCGCCGGCTGGTGGTGGTGAGAAGACCAGCAAGCCCAAGGCGGCGATCGCGGCCGCTAAGAAATCGGCTACGAAGAAAGCGAAAGCTGCTGCCCCTGCAAAGGCGGTAACGGCTGCCACTAAACAGAAAGCCACCAAACCATCGAAGGCTGCAGCGAACAAGCCGAAGGCACCTAAGCCAAAGAAGGCCGCCACCGCCCCGAAGAAGGTCACCGCCGGCAAGAAGTAAATTCCCGACAACGTGCGCGTCCTCCCAAAACAACAGTCCTTTTCAGGACTAACAAAATTGTAAAGAATTGATTGATGCTTATTTTCCGTCAATGCTCCGTTCCCCCCATGAGTTTTCTAGCTTGAGCAGCACACCCGCATTCAACTGGCCCGCCGATTGGCAAGATAAATCAGTCGTTAGTTTGATTAAACAAATCACTATAGTAAATAGGCGCGGTTTCTTGCTCAGATAAACGTACGTACAGGTAAATTAATAGCAGGCCGTGGTTTTCTGTTGCCTTAACAAACAAACAAACAAACAGAGCAAGTATAATATTACTCTGATTAGCAAACAACGCGCTTATTTTGGCTATAATAAAACAGAGAAAAATTGGCTGGCACAATAAACAAACGAACGAACGATAATTACCGATTTTTTAGCCTAAATTGGCGAACGTATTGTATTGATCGATCAACTTTGAGATTACAAATTGTGTTGGGTACGGTTTCTACGAAGATCAAAAGTTTGAAGACTGGGAAGTTTATTGTATTAACAAGTATGATCCAGAAGTGTGTTCTTTTTGCGGCAGAATTTTCTCACACGCTGGGGGTCGGTCATATAATGGGCTGTTTTAAACTGAATAGAATAGACGACAAAAAGACCGTTTTCCGTCTTAACGAAAAACAGTCAACTAGCGCGGTAAGGGGAAAGACTACTTCCACAAACTACAGCAAAACACATTTGATTAGAAAAATGGACAGAGAAAAAAATGACAACCTTTTTAGCTCTAATGAAACAAACAAACAACAACAACTAATGTTTATATAAACTATGTGTACATTTCAATTCAACTCTTTACCAGAACGTGTTTTGGTGGCCCTGAAAAGGGCCGATGACGATGGTGTGTGACATCCGGCGGCGGGGCGGGCGACGATTTACTTCGAGCTGGTATACTTGGTAACGGCCTTGGTACCTTCCGATACGGCATGTTTGGCCAGCTCGCCCGGTAACAGCAAACGAACGGCGGTCTGTACCTCGCGGGAGGTGATCGTCGACCGTCGGTTGTAATGGGCCAGACGAGATGCTTCGTTAGCAATACGCTCGAAGATGTCGTTCACGAAGCTATTCATGATGCTCATCGCCTTCGACGAGACACCGGTGTCCGGATGGACCTGCTTCAGCACCTTGTAGATGTAGATAGCGTAGCTTTCCTTGCGGCGTTGCTTTCGCTTCTTCTCTCCTCCTCCTGCTTTTGTGGCGATGTTCTTCTGTGCCTTGCCACCGCCGCCGCCGGATTTTTTCACAGCCTTTCCGCTGGCTTTCGGTGCCATAGTAACGACGTGGTTGTGCTGCTGTTAACGCTCTCGATGCGAACTGCGCTGACTGATTGGTAGCAAAAATCACTACATATCGCTTATATACGATCGTGTAGCGAGACGAAGGTTCGTCCTTTTTTGTGTTTAGCGCGTTTCGTTCGTTCGCTACTCCGCCCCTTTGGCGAACGATGTGCAATGAAGCGAATGCATAACAAGGGGTGCTGTGTGCGCGAGTGGCATCAGTGTTACTCGTATTGTCTACGTGACTACACACGAACGCGCACAGCGATAAACCTACGACAATGTCTGCACGCGGTAAAGGAGGAAAAGTGAAGGGAAAGCCAAAATCCCGCTCAGTTCGTGCCGGTCTCCAGTTCCCTGTTGGCCGAATTCACCGTCTGCTGAGGAAGGGAAATTATGCTGAACGTGTCGGTGCCGGAGCACCCGTCTACTTGGCAGCTGTAATGGAATATCTTGCCGCCGAAGTACTGGAGCTGGCAGGAAACGCTGCCCGCGATAACAAAAAGACCAGAATCATCCCCCGTCATCTGCAGCTGGCCATTCGAAATGACGAAGAGCTGAACAAACTGCTCTCCGGTGTGACCATTGCCCAGGGTGGCGTGTTGCCTAACATACAGGCCGTACTGCTGCCGAAGAAGACTGAAAAGAGGGCCTCCGCAGCAACTTAAATCCCGCTTCGCCCGAGCTGAAAAAAAACGCCCTTTTCAGGGTGACTATTTTCTTCTGATAAAAAGAGTTAATTTGATTTTCACTCCGATAATCATCAACGTACATTTCTGTGAGCATTGCACAAGTTTTTTTTTGCAATGCTCGTCAGACGCTTAATAATAGTTTCCCTCATATCATGGCATTGACGATTTCACCCAATCTCTCAAAAGTTCACTCATCGATTTGGTGCTAAATCACAAATCGGCCGCGCAAGATTTCCCTCAATGGGTCTTGTTTTTCACACGCTACTACTGTCGATCGGTACGAGGTGGTGCTGCTGGCAAAAAATCCCCCCATCGGCGTGCTTTCTAACAAACACACACAGCCACCCGCCTGAGCATTTTTGGAGGGAAACGGAAAATTTCTGCTAATAATTCTTAGTAAAATATGATTGGTTGTGGTCCTGAAAAGGACCGTTTGTTGCTGTTTCGTTCTGGGGGGTGATGGGCACACACCAAATTTAGGCCCGCTCCCCACGGATCCGGCGAGCCAGTTGGATGTCTTTCGGCATGATGGTCACTCGCTTGGCATGGATAGCGCACAGATTGGTATCCTCGAACAAACCAACCAGGTAAGCCTCGCTGGCTTCTTGAAGGGCCATGACGGCTGAGCTCTGGAAGCGCAGATCGGTTTTGAAGTCCTGCGCGATCTCACGAACCAGACGCTGGAAGGGCAGCTTGCGGATTAGTAGCTCTGTCGACTTCTGATAGCGACGAATTTCTCGCAGCGCGACAGTTCCTGGTCTGTAGCGATGGGGCTTCTTAACGCCACCCGTAGCTGGGGCACTTTTACGGGCAGCCTTCGTTGCCAACTGTTTGCGGGGAGCTTTCCCTCCGGTGGACTTGCGGGCGGTCTGTTTCGTACGGGCCATGGCGCGAAAATGCTGCTCTACTACTGCTACCACTGTGGTGCTGTTCAAACGACGAATGATGACCAAAACATTTTTTTTTTTTTTTTTACATTAATAGAATTTTTATTTAAACATTCTAGCCCTGTTACATAGCTACTTTTTTAACATTTTCAGGGATTCAACACGCAGTTTTTCAGCTCTTCTTAAGTATTTTTAGCTTTGGAAGCAATTGACATATCATGTTCGTATAAACATATTTTACAATACAACTATATAGTTGGATGATTTTAATTTGATAACCTAAAAATTGAAAAGAAACCTAAGAAAAAAGCTCACGTATGAGCTGGTACTCAGATGATTCTGCTGTTTGGCGATATAAATTATTGATTTCAAGTAATCTATCGTTAATCAAGGGAATGTTAGCCAAACGGTGAACTTCAATGGTGCTCGTGTCGATTGGAAGGTTGAGAATCATTTTTAAGTATTTGTTCTGGAGTGTCTGGATTTTTCGCCGATGCGTTGCAGCACAGGTCATCCATACTGGTGCAGCATATAGCAGCATGGGTTGCACAATCTGCTTGTAAACAGCAAGGCGATTTGTTATGGATAGCTTGGATTTTCGATTAATCAAAGGATACAGTTTTCTAAGCATGATTAAGCTCCGTTGAACGATTCCATCGATGTGTTGTCTGTAGAGCAATTTAGAGTCCATATTCAGACCTAAGTAGAGTACAACTCCTGACCATGGTATGTTCACTCCGCGTATTTGAACGGTTTTTGTCGGATTCAGCAACCGCTGGGAATTCCGATGAGGGAAGATCACGACCTGCGTTTTGGAAACATTTACGCAGATTTTCCAGTCTGTTAGGTAGCTGATGAAACAATCGAGGCCCTTTTGCAGGTTTCCAACAAGATGGTTGATGCTTCTACCGGCGTAGGAAATTGATGAGTCGTCAGCAAAAAAGGACAACTTTCCGCCACCCGGAAGCAGTGGGACATCAGCGGTGAAAATATTGTACAGGATGGGTCCCAATATGCTGCCCTGCGGAACTCCAGCTGGAACGTCATACACGTCGGAAAGTGTACCAAACAACGAGACTCTAGAGCTACGATGTGTAAGATAGCTCTGGATGATTTTTACCAGGTAAGTTGGAAAGTTGAAAGAGATTAACTTGTGAATCAAGCCGTCGTGCCACACATTGTCGAAGGCCTTCTCGACATCCAAGAAAGCCATGATGGTTGATTTGGAGACTGATTTATTCCTATTGATATTATTCGTCACCCGATGAAGCTGATGCACTGTTGAATGCCCTCTGCGGAAACCAAACTGTTCGTCTGGAAGCACGTTGTGGTCTTCAACATGGGCAAGGATGCGGGTGTGGATTGTTTTTTCGAATAGCTTGCTGAGTGATGTTAGCAAGCTTATCGGGCGGTAGCTGGATGAATTAGTCGGATCCTTTCCTGGTTTGAGTATGGGTATAACCTTGGCGAGTTTCCATTGGGAAGGGAAGTAGCTCAATGATAGGCAACAGTTGAAGAGTTTACAGAGTAACGATAATGCTTTGGGACCCAGTTTTTTCAAAACGATGTTGAACAACCCATCGAAACCAGGGGCTTTCATGTTACGAGTAAACTTGATGTTGGTTTTGACTTCATTTACGGTGATTAAAGCTTCATCGGGGACAACGTTTGGGGTGCGTTCTAAGTTGTTTACTGACACACGAACAATATTTTCTTTTGGACTTACAATACCATTGCCAAGAGCGTGCGAAGATTTAAAGTGCACTGATAGAGAATTCGCTTTTTCGAGTGGCGTAACAAGAAAGCTGTTACTCTCTTTCAACGGTGGGATCGGTCTGGGTTTATCCTTCATCACTTTAGCTACCCGCCAGAAGGGCCGTGAGTAGTTCGGTAGTCGCTTTAGATCGTTGGCAAAGTTGTTGTTTCTAATTTTGTCTAATCTAATTTTGATGATGCTTGATAATTTTTTAAAAAGGAACTTTCTTCTGACGTTTAAGGTGCGTTGGTACTGTCGTCTTATGATGTTTTTCAGTGCTATAAGCTTTTTGGTAGTATGGTCTAGCTGGATAAACTTACTTGAGATTGGAACAGTAGGGACGTTCAGATCCACCGATTCCTTCGCCAGTTGGGTGAAATACTCTAGCACTCTGTCAACATCGTCACTAGTCTCGATAGAAGTATCCTCGTCGATGCGGCTCTCGATGAAATTTGCAAATTGGTCCCAATTGACTCGATGGAAATTTTTTCGTGTGCTTCTCGAACGAGTGACTTCGGCACCAAAATCCAACACCACCGGTAGGTGGTCCGAGGATAAAGCAGTATGTGTTTCCGGAACAGAAAACCCTTCTGTTATGTTGGTCAGGAATATATCCAGTGTCGAGCCGATTCCAGCCGGCGAATAGAAGGTGGGCGTGTCCGGGTAAACGACGATGTAGTGCCCGTGTTGAGCATCAGCTGTAAGAATCTTACCGTTCATGTTTGACGAAGTGCAGCCCCATGCCGAAAAGCGAGCGTTGAAGTCACCAGCGATGATGAATTTAGAGTTGCAACGAGTTAGTTTTTGCAGGTCGTTCTTGAGTCGAACATCCGTGTTGTTGTTAGTTCTGGCTTGTTTCGGGCAGTATACAGCAACGAAGGTGATCTTGCCATGAGATGTGTCTACTTCGATACCAAGTGCTTCGATGAACGTCGTGTTGAAACTCGGGAGCATCCTGAATGAAATCTCTTTCCGAACTGCTATGGCGACACCTCCCCCTCCAGTAGAGGTGCGATCCAGTCGAGTGATGGTGTGATCAGGAAGACAGAAACTAGTATTCGGCTTCAGGTATGTCTCCGTGATTACTGCTATGTCGATGTTAACGGCTTGTAGGAATTCTGCTAATTCCAGTTTCTTGGAAGCCACCGAATGGGCATTCCAATTAAGGATTCTGAGCGATGAGCTGCCCATGACGGTAATAAAAGCGCATCATCACAGAGACTTGCTCCTGTGCTGTACGACAGGCACGTGTCTGCTTGTCCAATTCGATGAATAGGAAGGCGAGCTGATCCATCGTATACAATTCCCCGGGTGGGGGGCCGTTTGTTACTTGTGCGTACGTGCGAAAGCCTGGAGGGGAAGGCTTGAAGGACGTCGTCGGTTTCGATGTACGCGGGCGCTGGGGAGTAATCGGCAACATTGGTTCCAAGGCCGGAAAATCGTTGATGTTCAGATCCACGTCGCTCTTCCGCTTTGGTTGGCTTCGTTTCGACGTTTTCTTCCGCAGCTCAATGAACTCGGCTCGCTTTTTGCACGTTCGACTAGTGGAGAGGTGTTTTTCTTCACAGTTAAAACATTTAACCTCATACTTTTCCAGTAGGCACTCTTCCTTCGTATGGTTCTCGCCGCACTTCAGGCATCGAGCACGGATGTGGCAGTTTCTTGTACCATGCCCAAAGTTCAGGCAGTTGGAACATTGGGTCACGTCACGATGGACTGGCTTGTAGCGCTCCCACTCGATGATTATGTGAAAGAGCGCTTTGATGCCTTTTAGTTCGCTTAACGTTGTGGAACCTCTCTCCAGGTGCACGAGGTAAAGCTGATCGCGGTATGTGACATCTTCCAATTCTTGTCGTTTCATTTTATACACAGCTAACGGTTTCAGATTGTGTTCTTTTAATGCTTGCTGAAGCTCCTCTGTCAGCATATCCGGCAGTCCGCGTAGCACAACCTTCAGCGGTTTGCTCGATGCGATGTCGTGCGTGAAGTACTCGAACTTCACCTGTTTGAGATAATTCTCAACAGCATTGTAGTGTGGCCTGGTGGGAACAATGATTTTATACCCGTTAGAACACAGGCGAATGGAAGCTTTGAGGCCGTGGCCGATCAAATTGTTGAAATCTGTTCTCAGTGTAGGCGGAAATCCCTTCACGTAGAAAGGGGGCAATTTCTCCTTTTTCTCGACCTCCTGGTTCGATAATGTAGCGAATTTATTTTTGGCTAGCAGCCGTTTCTTTGCAGCCTCATCTCCGTCGGCGCCTGGATCCAGCGGTCGCTTGGACACAGCAGAAGCCCCTACACCAGGGCACGTTTTTCCCATTACTTGGGACGAACCGAAAATTTCGAACAACGCGAAACAACCGAAAACAACTAGCTTAAAAACTTTCAAAAACGTGTCTACTCTCGGAGCGAGTCACACACAAACTCGATGACCAAAACAGACCGACCGATTTTTTTTATAGTCGCGAATAAACACTACTATATCGCCTGTCTCGCTCGTGTACGTGCCATGTGCCTTTTCGTTCTGTATACGGTTCGATTCGGCTACTATACTTCCCCCACCATTTCCATTCCGGAGCCAGTGTTGCCAGACTTGATTTTTTCAGCTTTTCATTAGATTTGCAAAAAAATATTCCTAAAAAGAAAAACTATGTATGAGCAAAAAAAATCGCCTAGAAATCAATAAAATTCCAACAGTAGAAGAATATCAAACAGAAATAGTTTGTTCATCAGTAACAATTTGTTCCATCATAGATCAGTATCAGATATCGATATTTAAGTACCATAGAAGCCAATATAACGTACCATGTAGACGGATGTATAGAAAATCTTTATAAGTTAAAAAAACTAGGAGTGGGTAATGCCAGGGACGTAACCGCGGTGTTGACGTAGGACTAAACTTGGGCATATCATATGACATTCATGGATAATTTGAGCCAATGCACTTTTTGAATGAATGTTTACTGGAAATTTCATGTCGAATGAGATTGCCACATTCACTGATTTTCTAGGACTTGCAAAAACCTTCGGGTTTGTAGATTAATTTGATAAACATTTGCTTATATGAATCACTGGTAAATGTATACAAGAATTGACAGGCGCAAACTCAATTCAAGTTATTAAATGGAACTTTCTAATTCAATTCTTTCTCCTTTATGTTTTCATCCTAAAAAGAACGGTTTGTAGATAACTATGTTTGGTGATACCAGACGAGAATCCTTGCTAACGATTCTAACCTTGCCCGAATTCGCTTCTACTGCGTACATACACGAACATTCCCCTTTTGCAGCTCACATCGAATGAGCATTGTATGTCGGAATGCGATCTCTTTTATAAACTTCTTAGTGCAGATGGTAGTCCATCCCTTTGTGCGACAAATGAAAATATTTTCATCATTCGTTTTGGCGTGGCATTCGCTTAGTAGCAGGGTTGCCACATTCACTAATGTTCTAGAAAGATTTGCATTGTAGATTAATTCGATAAACATTGGTTTATATGTGTCATTGATAAAGTACAGCAGACTTGACAGGCGCAAACTCAATGCAAGTTATTAAATGGAACTTTCTAATTCAATTCTTTCTCCTTTATGTTTTCATCCTAAAAAGAACGGTTTGTAGATAACTATGTTTGGTGATACCAGACGAGAATCCTTGCTAACGATTCGAACCTTGCCCGAATTCGCTTCTACTGCGTACATACACGAACATTCCCCTTTCGCAGCTCACATCGAATGAGCATTGTATGTCGGAATGCGATCTCTTTTATAAACTTCTTAGTGCAGATGGTAGTCCATCCCTTTGTGCGACAAATGAAAATATTTTCATCATTCGTTTTGGCGTGGCATTCGCTTAGTAGCAGGGTTGCCACATTCACTAATGTTCTAGAAAGATTTGCATTGTAGATTAATTCGATAAACATTGGTTTATATGTGTCATTGATAAAGTACAGCAGACTTGACAGGCGCAAACTCAATGCAAGTTATTAAATGGAACTTTCTAATTCAATTCTTTCTCCATTATGTTTTCATCCTAAAAAGAACGGTTTGTAGATAACTATGTTTGGTGATACCAGACGAGAATCCTTGCTAACGATTCGAACCTTGCCCGAATTCGCTTCTGCTGCGTACATACACGAACATTCCCCTTTCGCAGCTCACATCGAATGAGCATTGTATGTCGGAATGCGATCTCTTTTATAAACTTCTTAGTGCAGATGGTAGTCCATCCCTTTGTGCGACAAATGAAAATATTTTCATCATTCTTTTTGGCGTGGCATTCGCTTAGTAGCAGGGTTTCCACATTCACTAATGTTCTAGAAAGATTTGCAAAAACCACCATTCAAAGCACGGCTAATTAATGCTTTTACAAAATCATTTCTATCAAAATTTACGGTAAAATCTACGGAATCTACTACACAATTGTTTTAATTATTTCCCAACACATCGCGCAAAAATCTGTTCCGTACAGCACAGCGCAAATAATTGACGTTGGAAAACAAATCGGCAACTTCAGCTGCCAAACACTTAGAAACGATCGAAGCATTTTTCCGTTAATATCACTTTTCTGACTCAAATTGTTGTAGGTATTTTATTGCTTCCGTCCAATTGGTCAGTTTATTGGTTTTATCGCACATTTTTCGGATATTATTATAGAAAATAACTAACCCGATAAGAGGGAAGTTATTTTCCAAAGCACGAAATGGAAATTTCAATTGTAATTCTTCTGAGAACGATTTTGTGGTCCTAATAAGGACCGTTTGTTGTGAATATCATTTCGCCGTTTCCCGCTCGGCATGATGATTATTCGCTTGGCATGGATAGCGCACAGATTGGTATTTTCCAACAAACTAACCAGGCAGGCCTCGCTGGCTTCTTAAAGGGCCATTACGGCTGAGCTCCGGAAGAGTAGGTTTTGAAATTCTGTGCAATCTCACGGACCAGGCACTGGAAGAGCAGCTTGCGAATTAGTAACTCTGTCCACTTCTGAGAGCAATGAATTTCACGCAGGGCGACGACTGTTCTTGGTTGGCAGCGATAAGGCAGTAGCTATGATTTGGTTGGTGGTCAAAATGCAGCTTCTCGTTGAGCAGCACACGTACGTGTGTTCTGCTCTGTGGCTTACACACGTCTGGCTTTAAGAAAAACTGTGACACCCATATTTATAGGTTTTAGCATTAATGTTGATTCGCATTAAAAGTAGTTTTTGAACTTTTTAAACAAGTTTTACATAGCAAACAAGGTATCAATAGCAAGCGTTGAACGTTTTCCTTTCGATTTATGAAACAAAATTAGTAATTCCTTTAGTAGGAGAAAAGTTATTAGAGTTCAAAGTGTACGTAACGCATCCGTTTTGAAAATTTTGAAATGACACCCAGTATAGTAAAGAAAGACGTAAGTCCTACGTCAAAAAAACCCGTTTGTTTTTCGATTTACTTTTTCTTTCTTTCTTTTTCAGGAGAATCAATTTCCGGGCAATCGTTTTCCAGGGAAAATGCTACCATGTCAGCATTAGTCCGGATAAAGCAGATTTCGGCAATCCCAAGCTACTAAAACAGTGGCAACAGTGAACTTCGTGTTCGCGCTATTTCCCCTTCAAACCAACACATCACGAGTAAGCATATAGATAGCAAAATGGTAATCTACCTAGGCGGCGGCGACTGAGAATGTGTGTGCATCAGTATAAAAGCGCTACTCAATGGGCCGAATTGCAACATTCGGTATTGGAATCTCGCTGCTGCAGGTGTGCTGCGCTAGCCTACTAAGCTATTACCTACAACAACCAAGAAGATGACTGGCCGTGGCAAAGGAGGCAAAGGGCTCGGCAAGGGAGGCGCTAAGCGGCACCGCAAGGTGCTTCGTGACAATATCCAGGGCATCACCAAACCCGCCATTCGTCGTCTGGCTCGACGTGGAGGAGTGAAGCGAATCTCCGGTTTGATATACGAGGAAACCCGTGGTGTGCTGAAGATTTTTCTGGAAAACGTTATCCGGGACGCTGTGACGTACACTGAACATGCCAAACGGAAGACCGTCACTGCGATGGATGTCGTCTATGCGCTTAAACGCCAGGGACGCACATTGTACGGTTTTGGTGGTTAAGCCCTACCACGACGTTCACGACAACACAAAAGGCCCTTTTCAGGGCCACCAAATGTTTAGAAAAAAGAATTAGTTTGAAATGTATCCTTCATATTTTCATTCATGTTGCAGGGGCGTACTGTTTAGTGTGCGATTTTGATTGATATGCGAGAGACCAGTGTTACGACAACGCGCTCAGTCGCTGGGTTTCCCTTTTTTTTTTTTTTTCATATACGCATTTCCTTTTTCTTTCTCCTGAGCTTGCGTATCATGGGACAAAACTGCTCGTTTCTCGATAGCAACGAACCGCCGACCGACTCTTTTTTTCGCGCGCGCGTTTTAGCTTACCACGCTTTCACCTACCTGTCTACCTATGAATTTGCGTACCTTTAACTGGTCTGAATGATAAAAGTAAAGTTGATGGCTGGTGAGTTAGTACTGTATCAATCAGGAAGCAATTACAACACACACACACACACACACACACACACACACACACACACACACACAGGAAGAGAGAGATTGAGCAACCGTAAAAAAAGTCCAGCTTGTGATCTGTGTCGGGGGACAATCGTTCCCATCGATGCGTGCGCTGAATGAAGCACCTGGGTGTGATGGTCGACGCGTGCGGTTTATCAGCTCACAGCCATGTCGACGACTATGTATGCGAGAAGTCTGCTACACAACGATGTAGCGAGTTGATCAGTACATACTAAATAATAGAATTTTGAGTTAGCCAAAGCAATTCGAAATAACACTGATGATTAGAGCACTAAAATCCAAATCCGCAACTAAAATGTTGGATTTTTTTCGAGGTATTTCTCTCTGTCTGTCTCTGCCGTCGAAACAAGAAAGCATTTCGCGAGCGCGTTGTACGGTTCTACGAGCAACACAAGAATCTCGGCGAAAAGTGCACGGTACAATATTTCAAAGGGGAAAACGTTGCGCCATCGACTGTTTACAACACCTTTCGACGCTGCAATCTCAATGCCGCTTGCCGGTTGATAAAAATTATTTTGGGTAAATATTTTGTTTTGCACGAAGCAAGTTACTTCCCTCGCAAAAAAAGCAAAAAAAAAAAGAAAAAACACACAATCGTTCCCGAATACCCATTCGATTCCATTTGTACCCTAAAAAGCACAACCCGCTTCACAATTTGCTTCAGTGTTGCCCAATCGCAGATTTCTTCCGGATTTCGTTTTGAGAGCCACGAATTGCAAACAAGTGGACTGGTAGAAGATCACGAAATGTATTAGCAAAGTTGACATAGACGCCGTACTACGCGCCTGTTCCGACATCAAACGGAAGCTTCGCCGAACAGCATCCAATTACGGATCGGTTTGAAATGTTCACTAATTTTTGGCCAACAATGGAGAACGTATCTTCTAATTTCAATCAAATCGTTTGTCTTTTTTTTTTTTTGACAGGTTGAGAAAAAAAAATCCAAAATTTGTGTTGCCACCCGTTAACTTTTTGTGTTTTAGTAATTTTAATAACGAAAGTTTTCAGCAAAGGACCAGCCGACCGAAACGTTTTCCGCAGGTCGCCAAATTACGAGCACTTCCGCTCGAGCAAATATGTACAAAAATGAAATAATTTTATATAGAGAGAAGTTTTCTTTCGATTGGATAGCACCGAAAAGGTTTTCCAATTGCTAGAAGGTTCAAATTAACCTATTTTCCACAATTCAATTTGCACGTGCCGCCATAGTCGGATACATGATTTGATAATATTCGGCCATACGCTTAACACAGAATGTTCAGCGGGTGTTAGTTTGGACGGTGCGGACAGTGCAGTAAATTGAATGCAAACTTCCAGTGTACTTTTCACAAGCAGTAATTCAATTTTGGTTGATTTAAAACAACAGTCCGTAAAATTTTACCGGCACCGATCGAATAGTAACTTTCAACCGTCATCTACGCGTTCCCAAACAGAGCCGATGAATACGATCCTAAACAACAGACACCGGACCCCCGGTTATCATATTCGCAGACTTGCATCATCGTGCATCCATCAACTCGTCGTCTACAACTGTGTGTGGAAGAAAACCAAACCAAACGAACGCGCAATGGCTGAAACTGCTATCGACGTTGCTGCCACGGCCCCTGCCGTCGTCGCCTCTCCGCCAGCTGCCAAAGCACCACCGAAGCAGGCGGCCAAGGCTAGCAAGAGTGACGCCAAGAAACCGAAAAAATCTTCAACCCATCCACCAGTGAGTGAGATGGTTCTGGCTGCCATCCGGACCCTGAAGGAACGGAGCGGATCATCACTGCAGGCGATCAAAAAGTACATCGCCGTCAACTACATGTGTGACGTCGCCAGGCTGGCTCCGTTTATCCGGAAGGCTTTGAAAACGGGTGTCGAGAAGGGAAACATCACCCAGACCAAGGGTACCGGTGCTTCCGGATCGTTTAAGGTGACGGTCGAAGCAAAGAAACCGGCTGGCGATAAGAAACCACCATCGGGTGCAGCGAAAAAACCGAAGAAATCGGCTACTAAATCCGGGGAGAAGAAAAATCCGCCGGCTGGTGGTGGTGAGAAGACCAGCAAGCCCAAGGCGGCGATCGCGGCCGCTAAGAAATCGGCTACGAAGAAAGCGAAAGCTGCTGCCCCTGCAAAGGCGGTAACGGCTGCCACTAAACAGAAAGCCACCAAACCATCGAAGGCTGCAGCGAACAAGCCGAAGGCACCTAAGCCAAAGAAGGCCGCCACCGCCCCGAAGAAGGTCACCGCCGGCAAGAAGTAAATTCCCGACAACGTGCGCGTCCTCCCAAAACAACAGTCCTTTTCAGGACTAACAAAATTGTAAAGAATTGATTGATGCTTATTTTCCGTCAATGCTCCGTTCCCCCCATGAGTTTTCTAGCTTGAGCAGCACACCCGCATTCAACTGGCCCGCCGATTGGCAAGATAAATCAGTCGTTAGTTTGATTAAACAAATCACTATAGTAAATAGGCGCGGTTTCTTGCTCAGATAAACGTACGTACAGGTAAATTAATAGCAGGCCGTGGTTTTCTGTTGCCTTAACAAACAAACAAACAAACAGAGCAAGTATAATATTACTCTGATTAGCAAACAACGCGCTTATTTTGGCTATAATAAAACAGAGAAAAATTGGCTGGCACAATAAACAAACGAACGAACGATAATTACCGATTTTTTAGCCTAAATTGGCGAACGTATTGTATTGATCGATCAACTTTGAGATTACAAATTGTGTTGGGTACGGTTTCTACGAAGATCAAAAGTTTGAAGACTGGGAAGTTTATTGTATTAACAAGTATGATCCAGAAGTGTGTTCTTTTTGCGGCAGAATTTTCTCACACGCTGGGGGTCGGTCATATAATGGGCTGTTTTAAACTGAATAGAATAGACGACAAAAAGACCGTTTTCCGTCTTAACGAAAAACAGTCAACTAGCGCGGTAAGGGGAAAGACTACTTCCACAAACTACAGCAAAACACATTTGATTAGAAAAATGGACAGAGAAAAAAATGACAACCTTTTTAGCTCTAATGAAACAAACAAACAACAACAACTAATGTTTATATAAACTATGTGTACATTTCAATTCAACTCTTTACCAGAACGTGTTTTGGTGGCCCTGAAAAGGGCCGATGACGATGGTGTGTGACATCCGGCGGCGGGGCGGGCGACGATTTACTTCGAGCTGGTATACTTGGTAACGGCCTTGGTACCTTCCGATACGGCATGTTTGGCCAGCTCGCCCGGTAACAGCAAACGAACGGCGGTCTGTACCTCGCGGGAGGTGATCGTCGACCGTCGGTTGTAATGGGCCAGACGAGATGCTTCGTTAGCAATACGCTCGAAGATGTCGTTCACGAAGCTATTCATGATGCTCATCGCCTTCGACGAGACACCGGTGTCCGGATGGACCTGCTTCAGCACCTTGTAGATGTAGATAGCGTAGCTTTCCTTGCGGCGTTGCTTTCGCTTCTTCTTCTCTCCTCCTCCTGCTTTTGTGGCGATGTTCTTCTGTGCCTTGCCACCGCCGCCGCCGGATTTTTTCACAGCCTTTCCGCTGGCTTTCGGTGCCATAGTAACGACGTGGTTGTGCTGCTGTTAACGCTCTCGATGCGAACTGCGCTGACTGATTGGTAGCAAAAATCACTACATATCGCTTATATACGATCGTGTAGCGAGACGAAGGTTCGTCCTTTTTTGTGTTTAGCGCGTTTCGTTCGTTCGCTACTCCGCCCCTTTGGCGAACGATGTGCAATGAAGCGAATGCATAACAAGGGGTGCTGTGTGCGCGAGTGGCATCAGTGTTACTCGTATTGTCTACGTGACTACACACGAACGCGCACAGCGATAAACCTACGACAATGTCTGCACGCGGTAAAGGAGGAAAAGTGAAGGGAAAGCCAAAATCCCGCTCAGTTCGTGCCGGTCTCCAGTTCCCTGTTGGCCGAATTCACCGTCTGCTGAGGAAGGGAAATTATGCTGAACGTGTCGGTGCCGGAGCACCCGTCTACTTGGCAGCTGTAATGGAATATCTTGCCGCCGAAGTACTGGAGCTGGCAGGAAACGCTGCCCGCGATAACAAAAAGACCAGAATCATCCCCCGTCATCTGCAGCTGGCCATTCGAAATGACGAAGAGCTGAACAAACTGCTCTCCGGTGTGACCATTGCCCAGGGTGGCGTGTTGCCTAACATACAGGCCGTACTGCTGCCGAAGAAGACTGAAAAGAGGGCCTCCGCAGCAACTTAAATCCCGCTTCGCCCGAGCTGAAAAAAAAAACGCCCTTTTCAGGGCGACTATTTTCTTCTGATAAAAAGAGTTAATTTGATTTTCACTCCGATAATCATCAACGTACATTTCTGTGAGCATTGCACAAGTTTTTTTTTGCAATGCTCGTCAGACGCTTAATAATAGTTTCCCTCATATCATGGCATTGACGATTTCACCCAATCTCTCAAAAGTTCACTCATCGATTTGGTGCTAAATCACAAATCGGCCGCGCAAGATTTCCCTCAATGGGTCTTGTTTTTCACACGCTACTACTGTCGATCGGTACGAGGTGGTGCTGCTGGCAAAAAATCCCCCCATCGGCGTGCTTTCTAACAAACACACACAGCCACCCGCCTGAGCATTTTTGGAGGGAAACGGAAAATTTCTGCTAATAATTCTTAGTAAAATATGATTGGTTGTGGTCCTGAAAAGGACCGTTTGTTGCTGTTTCGTTCTGGGGGGTGATGGGCACACACCAAATTTAGGCCCGCTCCCCACGGATCCGGCGAGCCAGTTGGATGTCTTTCGGCATGATGGTCACTCGCTTGGCATGGATAGCGCACAGATTGGTATCCTCGAACAAACCAACCAGGTAAGCCTCGCTGGCTTCTTGAAGGGCCATGACGGCTGAGCTCTGGAAGCGCAGATCGGTTTTGAAGTCCTGCGCGATCTCACGAACCAGACGCTGGAAGGGCAGCTTGCGGATTAGTAGCTCTGTCGACTTCTGATAGCGACGAATTTCTCGCAGCGCGACAGTTCCTGGTCTGTAGCGATGGGGCTTCTTAACGCCACCCGTAGCTGGGGCACTTTTACGGGCAGCCTTCGTTGCCAACTGTTTGCGGGGAGCTTTCCCTCCGGTGGACTTGCGGGCGGTCTGTTTCGTACGGGCCATGGCGCGAAAATGCTGCTCTACTACTGCTACCACTGTGGTGCTGTTCAAACGACGAATGATGACCAAAACAGACCGACCGATTTTTTTTATAGTCGCGAATAAACACTACTATATCGCCTGTCTCGCTCGTGTACGTGCCATGTGCCTTTTCGTTCTGTATACGGTTCGATTCGGCTACTATACTTCCCCCACCATTTCCATTCCGGAGCCAGTGTTGCCAGACTTGATTTTTTCAGCTTTTCATTAGATTTGCAAAAAAATATTCCTAAAAAGAAAAACTATGTATGAGCAAAAAAAATCGCCTAGAAATCAATAAAATTCCAACAGTAGAAGAATATCAAACAGAAATAGTTTGTTCATCAGTAACAATTTGTTCCATCATAGATCAGTATCAGATATCGATATTTAAGTACCATAGAAGCCAATATAACGTACCATGTAGACGGATGTATAGAAAATCTTTATAAGTTAAAAAAAAAACCCGTTTGTTTTTCGATTTACTTTTTCTTTCTTTCTTTTTCAGGAGAATCAATTTCCGGGCAATCGTTTTCCAGGGAAAATGCTACCATGTCAGCATTAGTCCGGATAAAGCAGATTTCGGCAATCCCAAGCTACTAAAACAGTGGCAACAGTGAACTTCGTGTTCGCGCTATTTCCCCTTCAAACCAACACATCACGAGTAAGCATATAGATAGCAAAATGGTAATCTACCTAGGCGGCGGCGACTGAGAATGTGTGTGCATCAGTATAAAAGCGCTACTCAATGGGCCGAATTGCAACATTCGGTATTGGAATCTCGCTGCTGCAGGTGTGCTGCGCTAGCCTACTAAGCTATTACCTACAACAACCAAGAAGATGACTGGCCGTGGCAAAGGAGGCAAAGGGCTCGGCAAGGGAGGCGCTAAGCGGCACCGCAAGGTGCTTCGTGACAATATCCAGGGCATCACCAAACCCGCCATTCGTCGTCTGGCTCGACGTGGAGGAGTGAAGCGAATCTCCGGTTTGATATACGAGGAAACCCGTGGTGTGCTGAAGATTTTTCTGGAAAACGTTATCCGGGACGCTGTGACGTACACTGAACATGCCAAACGGAAGACCGTCACTGCGATGGATGTCGTCTATGCGCTTAAACGCCAGGGACGCACATTGTACGGTTTTGGTGGTTAAGCCCTACCACGACGTTCACGACAACACAAAAGGCCCTTTTCAGGGCCACCAAATGTTTAGAAAAAAGAATTAGTTTGAAATGTATCCTTCATATTTTCATTCATGTTGCAGGGGCGTACTGTTTAGTGTGCGATTTTGATTGATATGCGAGAGACCAGTGTTACGACAACGCGCTCAGTCGCTGGGTTTCCCTTTTTTTTTTTTTTTCATATACGCATTTCCTTTTTCTTTCTCCTGAGCTTGCGTATCATGGGACAAAACTGCTCGTTTCTCGATAGCAACGAACCGCCGACCGACTCTTTTTTTCGCGCGCGCGTTTTAGCTTACCACGCTTTCACCTACCTGTCTACCTATGAATTTGCGTACCTTTAACTGGTCTGAATGATAAAAGTAAAGTTGATGGCTGGTGAGTTAGTACTGTATCAATCAGGAAGCAATTACAACACACACACACACACACACACAGGAAGAGAGAGATTGAGCAACCGTAAAAAAAGTCCAGCTTGTGATCTGTGTCGGGGGACAATCGTTCCCATCGATGCGTGCGCTGAATGAAGCACCTGGGTGTGATGGTCGACGCGTGCGGTTTATCAGCTCACAGCCATGTCGACGACTATGTATGCGAGAAGTCTGCTACACAACGATGTAGCGAGTTGATCAGTACATACTAAATAATAGAATTTTGAGTTAGCCAAAGCAATTCGAAATAACACTGATGATTAGAGCACTAAAATCCAAATCCGCAACTAAAATGTTGGATTTTTTTCGAGGTATTTCTCTCTGTCTGTCTCTGCCGTCGAAACAAGAAAGCATTTCGCGAGCGCGTTGTACGGTTCTACGAGCAACACAAGAATCTCGGCGAAAAGTGCACGGTACAATATTTCAAAGGGGAAAACGTTGCGCCATCGACTGTTTACAACACCTTTCGACGCTGCAATCTCAATGCCGCTTGCCGGTTGATAAAAATTATTTTGGGTAAATATTTTGTTTTGCACGAAGCAAGTTACTTCCCTCGCAAAAAAAGCAAAAAAAAAAAAAGAAAAAACACACAATCGTTCCCGAATACCCATTCGATTCCATTTGTACCCTAAAAAGCACAACCCGCTTCACAATTTGCTTCAGTGTTGCCCAATCGCAGATTTCTTCCGGATTTCGTTTTGAGAGCCACGAATTGCAAACAAGTGGACTGGTAGAAGATCACGAAATGTATTAGCAAAGTTGACATAGACGCCGTACTACGCGCCTGTTCCGACATCAAACGGAAGCTTCGCCGAACAGCATCCAATTACGGATCGGTTTGAAATGTTCACTAATTTTTGGCCAACAATGGAGAACGTATCTTCTAATTTCAATCAAATCGTTTGTCTTTTTTTTTTTTTTTGACAGGTTGAGAAAAAAAAATCCAAAATTTGTGTTGCCACCCGTTAACTTTTTGTGTTTTAGTAATTTTAATAACGAAAGTTTTCAGCAAAGGACCAGCCGACCGAAACGTTTTCCGCAGGTCGCCAAATTACGAGCACTTCCGCTCGAGCAAATATGTACAAAAATGAAATAATTTTATATAGAGAGAAGTTTTCTTTCGATTGGATAGCACCGAAAAGGTTTTCCAATTGCTAGAAGGTTCAAATTAACCTATTTTCCACAATTCAATTTGCACGTGCCGCCATAGTCGGATACATGATTTGATAATATTCGGCCATACGCTTAACACAGAATGTTCAGCGGGTGTTAGTTTGGACGGTGCGGACAGTGCAGTAAATTGAATGCAAACTTCCAGTGTACTTTTCACAAGCAGTAATTCAATTTTGGTTGATTTAAAACAACAGTCCGTAAAATTTTACCGGCACCGATCGAATAGTAACTTTCAACCGTCATCTACGCGTTCCCAAACAGAGCCGATGAATACGATCCTAAACAACAGACACCGGACCCCCGGTTATCATATTCGCAGACTTGCATCATCGTGCATCCATCAACTCGTCGTCTACAACTGTGTGTGGAAGAAAACCAAACCAAACGAACGCGCAATGGCTGAAACTGCTATCGACGTTGCTGCCACGGCCCCTGCCGTCGTCGCCTCTCCGCCAGCTGCCAAAGCACCACCGAAGCAGGCGGCCAAGGCTAGCAAGAGTGACGCCAAGAAACCGAAAAAATCTTCAACCCATCCACCAGTGAGTGAGATGGTTCTGGCTGCCATCCGGACCCTGAAGGAACGGAGCGGATCATCACTGCAGGCGATCAAAAAGTACATCGCCGTCAACTACATGTGTGACGTCGCCAGGCTGGCTCCGTTTATCCGGAAGGCTTTGAAAACGGGTGTCGAGAAGGGAAACATCACCCAGACCAAGGGTACCGGTGCTTCCGGATCGTTTAAGGTGACGGTCGAAGCAAAGAAACCGGCTGGCGATAAGAAACCACCATCGGGTGCAGCGAAAAAACCGAAGAAATCGGCTACTAAATCCGGGGAGAAGAAAAATCCGCCGGCTGGTGGTGGTGAGAAGACCAGCAAGCCCAAGGCGGCGATCGCGGCCGCTAAGAAATCGGCTACGAAGAAAGCGAAAGCTGCTGCCCCTGCAAAGGCGGTAACGGCTGCCACTAAACAGAAAGCCACCAAACCATCGAAGGCTGCAGCGAACAAGCCGAAGGCACCTAAGCCAAAGAAGGCCGCCACCGCCCCGAAGAAGGTCACCGCCGGCAAGAAGTAAATTCCCGACAACGTGCGCGTCCTCCCAAAACAACAGTCCTTTTCAGGACTAACAAAATTGTAAAGAATTGATTGATGCTTATTTTCCGTCAATGCTCCGTTCCCCCCATGAGTTTTCTAGCTTGAGCAGCACACCCGCATTCAACTGGCCCGCCGATTGGCAAGATAAATCAGTCGTTAGTTTGATTAAACAAATCACTATAGTAAATAGGCGCGGTTTCTTGCTCAGATAAACGTACGTACAGGTAAATTAATAGCAGGCCGTGGTTTTCTGTTGCCTTAACAAACAAACAAACAAACAGAGCAAGTATAATATTACTCTGATTAGCAAACAACGCGCTTATTTTGGCTATAATAAAACAGAGAAAAATTGGCTGGCACAATAAACAAACGAACGAACGATAATTACCGATTTTTTAGCCTAAATTGGCGAACGTATTGTATTGATCGATCAACTTTGAGATTACAAATTGTGTTGGGTACGGTTTCTACGAAGATCAAAAGTTTGAAGACTGGGAAGTTTATTGTATTAACAAGTATGATCCAGAAGTGTGTTCTTTTTGCGGCAGAATTTTCTCACACGCTGGGGGTCGGTCATATAATGGGCTGTTTTAAACTGAATAGAATAGACGACAAAAAGACCGTTTTCCGTCTTAACGAAAAACAGTCAACTAGCGCGGTAAGGGGAAAGACTACTTCCACAAACTACAGCAAAACACATTTGATTAGAAAAATGGACAGAGAAAAAAATGACAACCTTTTTAGCTCTAATGAAACAAACAAACAACAACAACTAATGTTTATATAAACTATGTGTACATTTCAATTCAACTCTTTACCAGAACGTGTTTTGGTGGCCCTGAAAAGGGCCGATGACGATGGTGTGTGACATCCGGCGGCGGGGCGGGCGACGATTTACTTCGAGCTGGTATACTTGGTAACGGCCTTGGTACCTTCCGATACGGCATGTTTGGCCAGCTCGCCCGGTAACAGCAAACGAACGGCGGTCTGTACCTCGCGGGAGGTGATCGTCGACCGTCGGTTGTAATGGGCCAGACGAGATGCTTCGTTAGCAATACGCTCGAAGATGTCGTTCACGAAGCTATTCATGATGCTCATCGCCTTCGACGAGACACCGGTGTCCGGATGGACCTGCTTCAGCACCTTGTAGATGTAGATAGCGTAGCTTTCCTTGCGGCGTTGCTTTCGCTTCTTCTTCTCTCCTCCTCCTGCTTTTGTGGCGATGTTCTTCTGTGCCTTGCCACCGCCGCCGCCGGATTTTTTCACAGCCTTTCCGCTGGCTTTCGGTGCCATAGTAACGACGTGGTTGTGCTGCTGTTAACGCTCTCGATGCGAACTGCGCTGACTGATTGGTAGCAAAAATCACTACATATCGCTTATATACGATCGTGTAGCGAGACGAAGGTTCGTCCTTTTGTCGTGACTAACGACTTACCTTTCAATATAGGGGCCCCTTTTCAAAATTTCGGAAGAAAAATGATGTAAGATTTTGAACGCTTATATCTTTTGTTGTACTGAATGGATTTAATCAATTTCTTCGGCATTTTGTCGAAAATATTTGTACCAATGTTGTATTAAATTTTGGAATATGTAGGATATTCATTATCAACGGAAAAATAGTGTTTTGAAAAATCTTTCGAAAACGTCTCGGAAAAGTGAAAATTTTCAGCCCATCCCGCACAGAGCCGTCAAAATGGTGCAGCAAATGAACAATAAAATAATGAAAAGTTTATATAAAGGTCCACTACATGTTTGTTCCTATGATTATTCGTATTGGGTTGCTTGACGAGAGCAGTTGGTGGGGGAAAGCCGGGATATTAATTTTGGTTAAGCCATTAGAAGTCGGACGGAAAGGAAAGGCTCATGCACGCCACGAGAACGAGCGAGAAAGCGATAGTAGTGCATATTAGCGAAAGCGTTACGTACATTTTGAACGTTAATAACTTTTCTTCTACTAAACGGATTGCCAATCTTGTTTCATAAATCGGAAGGAAAACGTTCAACGCTTGCTACCGATACGTTGTTTGCTATATAAAATTTGTTTAAATAGTTCAAAAACTACTTTAAATGAGAATCAACATTAATGATAAAACCTATAAATAGGGGTGTCGCAGTTTTTCTCAAAACCAGACGTGTGTAAGACGCAGTGCATAACAGACGTGCGTGGTCGTGAGAAGCTGCATCGGACGACCAATCAAATCAGCTACCATCGGAGAGAAGCAGAAAAACGTTGGTGGAGGTGGTGGCGGTGAGAAGGCCAAAAAGCCAAAGGCTAAGAAACGCAGTCACTGAAAAAGCGGTAGTAACTGCCACTAAAAATGCCACCAAAACATCGAAGACTGCAAAGCGTACTCATTCGGTGTGAGCTGCGAAAGGGGAAAGATCGTATGGATGTACGCAGTAAAAACAATCGTCGGCAAGGTTTGAATTGTTTTAAAAGATTCCCGTCTTGTATCAACATAGTTATCCACAAACCGTCCTTATTAGGACGAATGCAAAATGGAAAAAGAATTTAATTAGAAAGTTTCTTTTATTAACTAGTATTAAGTTTGCGCTTGGTAATTCTGTACTTTTACCAGTGAATCATAAGAAAATGTTTTTCCAATCTACAAACCCGAAGGTTTTTGCAAATCCTTCCAAGAAAATCAGTGAATGTGGCAACTAAGCGAAAGCTACACCAAAACGAATGATGAAAATATTTTCATTTATCGAACAAAAGGACGTCCTTCCATCTGCATTGTAAAGTCAATAAAAAGGAACACCATGATGAAAACCGTGCTCATTCGGTGTGAGCTGCGAAAGGGGAAAGATCGTACGGATGTACGCAGTAAAAACAATCGTCGGCAAGGTTTGAATTGTTTTAAAAGATTCCCGTCTTGAATCAACATAGTTATCCACAAACCGTCCTTATTAGGACAAAGGCAAAATGGAAAAAGAATTTAATTAGAAAGTTTCTTTTATTAACTAGTATTAAGTTTGCGCTTGGTAATTCTGTACTTTTACCAGTGAATCATAAGAAAATGTTTTTCCAATCTACAAACCCGAAGGTTTTTGCAAATCCTTCCAAGAAAATCAGTGAATGTGGCAACTCTGCCACTAAGCGAAAGCTACACCAAAACGAATGATGAAAATATTTTCATTTATCGAACAAAAGGACGTCCTTCCATCTGCATTGTAAAGTCAATAAATAGGAACAGCTTGATGAAAAGTGTGCTCATTCAGCGTGAGCTGCGAAAGGGGAAAGATCGTATGGATGTACGCAGTAAAAACAATCGTCTGCAAGGTTTGAATTGTTTTAAAAGATTCCCGTCTTGTATCAACATAGTTATCCACAAACCGTCCTTATTAGGACAAAGGCAAAATGGAAAAAGATGGGTTGGTAATGTATATGACATAACAGGGGTGTCGTGACCACACTTCGAAGTTATTTCAAATCTTGCAAAGCATAAATTGACATAATTTCAATGATTGTTCCTTTATGAATGAAATGACAAATTTTCAGGTCAACGCGGCAATAACTTTGCAATTTATAGAACAATTTTATATTTTTAGTTATCATATATTAACTGTCATCTCTTCCAAACAACTTAACCCTCTGCTGCCAACCACGTGGTTTTGCAGGGTTAAGGAGAATCATTGTAAAATGTCCAATACATGATTTTATGTTGTTACCTCCACTAAAACCACTTCAGAACACTCCCACCTGTCATACATGTACATTGTCTGCATGTTGAAATCATTATATGAAATTATTGACCTGTATTCAACGCGGAGAACTCGGTAATAAAATTGTTTTGCTGAATATACTAACGAACGGGATCTCCAGGAAAATTTCGCTGAGCCCGGTGAATCGAACTTAATGCGCAAAATTTAGCCATTTGAAGGAGATACAAGCAGAATTTTAAGAATATGAGCATCGCGGTTATGTCCCGGACATTACCCGCCCCTAGTTTTTCGCTAAGCGTGTTCATTTCTGTACGGAAAAGATTCCGATGGTTGTTTCGAGAGATTTTAACATTGATAGTTCAAAGCAAGAAAATATGAAATTTGTTCATTTCATGAATGAATGTCTCAACGAGCTTAGAATCCAGCGCATCCCCGATCAACGCAGACGCCAACAACAAAGGTTCTTTTCAGAACCACCATAATTATTATAAAGAATAACTTGAAACATTCCCACATATTTCATTGAGTATCATTCGATTTGAATTACAAGTCAAACGAGTAGTCACGACACTCCGGTTATGTCCTAGACATTACCCACCCATCTTTTTTGTGTTTAGCGCGTTTCGTTCGTTCGCTACTCCGCCCCTTTGGCGAACGATGTGCAATGAAGCGAATGCATAACAAGGGGTGCTGTGTGCGCGAGTGGCATCAGTGTTACTCGTATTGTCTACGTGACTACACACGAACGCGCACAGCGATAAACCTACGACAATGTCTGCACGCGGTAAAGGAGGAAAAGTGAAGGGAAAGCCAAAATCCCGCTCAGTTCGTGCCGGTCTCCAGTTCCCTGTTGGCCGAATTCACCGTCTGCTGAGGAAGGGAAATTATGCTGAACGTGTCGGTGCCGGAGCACCCGTCTACTTGGCAGCTGTAATGGAATATCTTGCCGCCGAAGTACTGGAGCTGGCAGGAAACGCTGCCCGCGATAACAAAAAGACCAGAATCATCCCCCGTCATCTGCAGCTGGCCATTCGAAATGACGAAGAGCTGAACAAACTGCTCTCCGGTGTGACCATTGCCCAGGGTGGCGTGTTGCCTAACATACAGGCCGTACTGCTGCCGAAGAAGACTGAAAAGAGGGCCTCCGCAGCAACTTAAATCCCGCTTCGCCCGAGCTGAAAAAAAAACGCCCTTTTCAGGGCGACTATTTTCTTCTGATAAAAAGAGTTAATTTGATTTTCACTCCGATAATCATCAACGTACATTTCTGTGAGCATTGCACAAGTTTTTTTTTGCAATGCTCGTCAGACGCTTAATAATAGTTTCCCTCATATCATGGCATTGACGATTTCACCCAATCTCTCAAAAGTTCACTCATCGATTTGGTGCTAAATCACAAATCGGCCGCGCAAGATTTCCCTCAATGGGTCTTGTTTTTCACACGCTACTACTGTCGATCGGTACGAGGTGGTGCTGCTGGCAAAAAATCCCCCCATCGGCGTGCTTTCTAACAAACACACACAGCCACCCGCCTGAGCATTTTTGGAGGGAAACGGAAAATTTCTGCTAATAATTCTTAGTAAAATATGATTGGTTGTGGTCCTGAAAAGGACCGTTTGTTGCTGTTTCGTTCTGGGGGGTGATGGGCACACACCAAATTTAGACCCGCTCCCCACGGATCCGGCGAGCCAGTTGGATGTCTTTCGGCATGATGGTCACTCGCTTGGCATGGATAGCGCACAGATTGGTATCCTCGAACAAACCAACCAGGTAAGCCTCGCTGGCTTCTTGAAGGGCCATGACGGCTGAGCTCTGGAAGCGCAGATCGGTTTTGAAGTCCTGCGCGATCTCACGAACCAGACGCTGGAAGGGCAGCTTGCGGATTAGTAGCTCTGTCGACTTCTGATAGCGACGAATTTCTCGCAGCGCGACAGTTCCTGGTCTGTAGCGATGGGGCTTCTTAACGCCACCCGTAGCTGGGGCACTTTTACGGGCAGCCTTCGTTGCCAACTGTTTGCGGGGAGCTTTCCCTCCGGTGGACTTGCGGGCGGTCTGTTTCGTACGGGCCATGGCGCGAAAATGCTGCTCTACTACTGCTACCACTGTGGTGCTGTTCAAACGACGAATGATGACCAAAACAGACCGACCGATTTTTTTTATAGTCGCGAATAAACACTACTATATCGCCTGTCTCGCTCGTGTACGTGCCATGTGCCTTTTCGTTCTGTATACGGTTCGATTCGGCTACTATACTTCCCCCACCATTTCCATTCCGGAGCCAGTGTTGCCAGACTTGATTTTTTCAGCTTTTCATTAGATTTGCAAAAAAATATTCCTAAAAAGAAAAACTATGTATGAGCAAAAAAAATCGCCTAGAAATCAATAAAATTCCAACAGTAGAAGAATATCAAACAGAAATAGTTTGTTCATCAGTAACAATTTGTTCCATCATAGATCAGTATCAGATATCGATATTTAAGTACCATAGAAGCCAATATAACGTACCATGTAGACGGATGTATAGAAAATCTTTATAAGTTAAAAAAAAAGATGGGTGGGTAATGTTAGAGACATAACCGGAGTGAAGTAGAATACACTTTAGACCGGTAAATTCTGCTCTGGAATAAGCAATTTCTATGCGATTTTGTCGACTTTAGCACATTCATAGTTT
Source organism: Topomyia yanbarensis (assembly GCF_030247195.1). NCBI lineage: Eukaryota > Metazoa > Arthropoda > Insecta > Diptera > Culicidae > Topomyia > Topomyia yanbarensis. The sequence goes on along the minus strand of NW_026683294.1, from coordinate 94,137 downwards.
ATTTGGAGTATTTTTGGAATTATCAAGTTGACAATTTGCAACATTCTTTGAAAATATTGTTGAACTTTTATGAATGAAGGCACGCAAACGAACGTTTGACCGTTGTCCTACTACCAGCATCAGAGAAGTAGCAGATCAGCATTTTTCGCTACATGGCCTGTACCAAACAAACCGCTCGTAAGTCCACCGGAGGAAAGGCTCCCCGCAAGCAATTGGCAACAACCCCCTGGCAACCCTATACCATCATATGGAGTTTGACAGCGACCGACATATATGGGGCGTTATAGCTATAAAGCCCCAAACAAAGAATTATGTTCGGCACTATGCTCGATATTCAAGCATTCCACACGACGTTTTGCATCTTGTGGGATGATTTAATAATTTAATTTAATCGACATTTTGTAACTAAATACAGCTTCTAATCATTCGGTTCAAAATCAATGTTTTGCCTTTCATGGCAGTGATGCTGGCTGTACAGAGACGTCGTCCTTGACAGGGGGCTGGTTGGCAACAAAGGCCGTGTAAAAGTGCCCCAGTCACGGTTGGCGTTAAGAGCCTCATCGCTACCGAACAGAAACAGTCGCCCTGCGAAAAATTCACAGCTATCAGAAATCGAGCGGGCCTAAATTGTGACCCAAAATAAACCACAAACCAACAAGTTGTTTTCAGAACCAGCCAATTATAAAGTATTATTAATATAAATGAAATTTTCCATTGCCTTACAACCTCCATCTCCCTTTCCTCCCGGCTTGAATAACTATCAATCTTGATGATGCTGTGCGGCAGGGGCACTAGTTTTTATTATGGTGGAAAATTTAGGTTTGCTCGTTTTTCCCAAAAGTTTTTTAGCTGTGCTGTTTTCAAAGAAGTTGTAGTTGAATTCAAAATAAAATAGTTTATTTCTATTGTCAGAGATGGACCTTCCAACGAAAACTAGTCTGGCTCGCTTGGAATCGAATTGTATGGACCAACCACTGCTTTCACAAAATCTGTTATTTTCAGTAATTGAACATTCTACATTTTTGTAAATTGAATCATTACACTAACCTGTCTACAAATCACACAAATAACTTTTTTATTTTGTGCCATTCTACTTGAAAGCGACGATATTGTTCACAAGTGGCTCACTTACCATCCAACGCTCTTGGCAAGCCACTTTCTGATGCTTGTAATAAAATTTCAATTCGATTCTTTGTCGATAAATTGATGGCCCTGAAAAGGGCCTTTTCTTTGGGCAGTGTTCGAAATTTACTTGGTGCTGGTGTATATGGTAACAGTTTTGGTGCCATCGAAGACGGCGTGCTTGGCCAACTCTTCTGACAGCAGCAAACGGACTGCGGTTTGAATTTTGCGGGAGATGCTGCAAACGAACTGATCGTGAACATTTTTTTTTTTACATTAAATATTTTATTGTTTCTTTTGTATTTTACATTTCTGTTATAATTTACATTTTAAGTGACGCAATTTTTATAAAAATTTTCATCTTTGTTTTGTGTAGCAATAATATTCAGTTTTTCGCATAGCCAAGTTGTTCCTTTGTAACAGTAGTTGTTTACTGATAACCTTAACCTAATCCTTAACCTAAACTAACCTATAAGATTTTGTATCAGAAGGTGCTCTGAGTTGATGCAGCTATTTCTGAACTTTGCACAAGAGTCGACTATTTTTTCTTCGATGGTTTTTTCATCAGCAGATCTATGCACTTCAGTTGTCCTTGTGTCCCATGGCAAATCAAGGATCATCTTCAAGCATTTGTTTTGGACAACCTGTAATTTCAGCTTGTGGGTTTTAGCGCAGGTGGCCCAGATGGGCATGCCATAGTGCATGACCGGTGCAATTATTTGCTTATATATAGCAAGTTTGTTTTTCCGATTCATTTTGGATCGTTTGTTCATAAGAGGGTATAATTTTTTTATTAGGAGATTGCATTTGTTTCTCACTTTTTCAATGTGTTTACTGAATAACAGCTTTGGATCAATGGTCAGTCCCAAGTAGACAGCCTCTTCTAACCACTCCACGGTAGAGCCATTGATTACTATTTTGCAATCGACTGGTGGTTTTAGCCTTGGAGACAAGCTATATGGGAGAAGCATAGCTTGCGTTTTGGAGTAGTTTAGCTTTATCTTCCACGTGGTCATGTAGGTACAGATGCTATTGATACAGTCTTGCAGCTTTTTGGTAACATGGCGGGTTACTCTCCCTTTGCAGAGGACGGCCGTGTCGTCCGCAAAGAGTGATAGGAAGCAACCGTCAGGCAGTTCGGGAATGTCGGCGGTATATATACTGTAAAGCACGGGACCAAGCAAGCTGCCCTGCGGAACACCTGCTGGGATTTGGAAGTTATCCGAGAGAGCACCATTCAATGCAACCCGGAATGAGCGATTTGATAGGTAGTTCTGAATGATTTTGATTAAATATACCGGAAAGTTGTATCTGTACAGTTTGTAAATCAGGCCATCATGCCAGACATTGTCGAAGGCCTTCTCAATGTCTAGCAGGGCCATTGCGGTTGATTTTGCCACGGCCTTGTTCCTGCGCACTATCTGCATGACTCTGTACAGCTGATGCGTCGTCGAATGACCAACTCGGAAGCCGAACTGAACAGGAGGGATTATTCTATTGTTGTTCACGTGCTCAAGGACTCTGTCTAGTATCATTTTTTCAAAAAGCTTGCTAATCGACGACAATAAGCTGATTGGACGGTAACTAGTAGGACTTGTAGGATCTTTACCCGATTTCGGCAGTGGGATGACCTTTGCCAATTTCCAGCTTGACGGAAAGTACAGTAGATCAAGACATCTGATCGTGAACAACAGCATGCTGAGTTTTTATACCTGACTACAGCACAATGTAAGCTCGTCCTTTTTTGTGTTGTCCTCAATATGTGTTCTTCGTAGCTCCACCTCTTTGTTGGTCGACCACATATTTTTGATAAAGAACAAAATTGAAATTGTGTTTCCAATACGGAGGTTATCGAACACTCAGGATAAAAAGAGTAATGTAATACGGCACTTTGGTAAAATGTTTGAGAATTGAAACCGTTTTTGAATGCGCCTAGTAAACACGAAACTGTAAACAAACAAACAAATGATAACTTTTTATTTTGTGTCATTCTACGTGAAAACTACGATATTGTTCACAAGTAGCTCACTTGCCATCGAACGCTCTTGGCAAGCTACTTTCGGATGCTTGTAATAACAAAATTTCAATTCGATTCTTTGTTGATAAATGGCCCGTACCAAACATACCGCTCGTAAGTCCACCGGAGGAAAGCCTCCCCGCAAGCAGTAAGCAACGAAGGCCGCGTAAAAGTGCCCCAGTCACGGTTGGCGTTAGGAAGCCTCATCACTACTGAACAGAAACTGTCGCCCTGCGAGAAATTCACAGCTATCAGCAATCGAGCAGGCCTAAATTGTGACCCAATATAAACCACAAACCAACAAGTTCTTTTCAGGACCAGCCAATTATATTCCAGTAAGATATAAATGAAATTTTCGTTTTCCATTGCCTTACAACCTCTTTCCTCCCGGCTTGAATTACTATCAATCTTGATGATGCTGTGCGGCGGGGGCACAGGCAGTTTCCATTATAGTGGAAAATTTAGGCTTGCGCGTTTTTCCCAAAAGTTTTTTAGCTGTGCTGTTTTCAAGAAGTTGTAGTTGAATTCAAAATAAAATAGTTTACTTCTATTGTCAGAGGTGGACCTTCCAACGAAAACTAGTCTGGCTCGCTTGGAATCGAATTGTACGGACCAACCACTGCTTTCACAAAATCCGTTATTTCAGTAATTGTACATTCTACAGAATTAGTCACAACTATTTCCAATCAGCGCAAAAATCGAAGGTTTTCATTCAATACAACAGCAGATTTTCACGTTTGAAAAAAGATGGGTGGGTAATGTCTAGGACATAACCGGAGTGTCGTGACTACTCGTTTGACTTGTAATTCAAATCGAATGATACTCAATGAAATATGTGGGAATGTTTCAAGTTATTCTTTATAATAATTATGGTGGTTCTGAAAAGAACCTTTGTTGTTGGCGTCTGCGTTGATCGGGGATGCGCTGGATTCTAAGCTCGTTGAGACATTCATTCATGAAATGAACAAATTTCATATTTTCTTGCTTTGAACTATCAATGTTAAAATCTCTCGAAACAACCATCGGAATCTTTTCCGTACAGAAATGAACACGCTTAGCGAAAAACTAGGGGCGGGTAATGTCCGGGACATAACCGCGATGCTCATATTCTTAAAATTCTGCTTGTATCTCCTTCAAATGGCTAAATTTTGCGCATTAAGTTCGATTCACCGGGCTCAGCGAAATTTTCCTGGAGATCCCGTTCGTTAGTATATTCAGCAAAACAATTTTATTACCGAGTTCTCCGCGTTGAATACAGGTCAATAATTTCATATAATGATTTCAACATGCAGACAATGTACATGTATGACAGGTGGGAGTGTTCTGAAGTGGTTTTAGTGGAGGTAACAACATAAAATCATGTATTGGACATTTTACAATGATTCTCCTTAACCCTGCAAAACCACGTGGTTGGCAGCAGAGGGTTAAGTTGTTTGGAAGAGATGACAGTTAATATATGATAACTAAAAATATAAAATTGTTCTATAAATTGCAAAGTTATTGCCGCGTTGACCTGAAAATTTGTCATTTCATTCATAAAGGAACAATCATTGAAATTATGTCAATTTATGCTTTGCAAGATTTGAAATAACTTCGAAGTGTGGTCACGACACCCCTGTTATGTCATATACATTACCAACCCATCTTTTGTCGTGACTAACGACTTACCTTTCAATATAGGGGCCCCTTTTCAAAATTTCGGAAGAAAAATGATGTAAGATTTTGAACGCTTATATCTTTTGTTGTACTGAATGGATTTAATCAATTTCTTCGGCATTTTGTCGAAAATATTTGTACCAATGTTGTATTAAATTTTGGAATATGTAGGATATTCATTATCAACGGAAAAATAGTGTTTTGAAAAATCTTTCGAAAACGTCTCGGAAAAGTGAAAATTTTCAGCCCATCCCGCACAGAGCCGTCAAAATGGTGCAGCAAATGAACAATAAAATAATGAAAAGTTTATATAAAGGTCCACTACATGTTTGTTCCTATGATTATTCGTATTGGGTTGCTTGACGAGAGCAGTTGGTGGGGGAAAGCCGGGATATTAATTTTGGTTAAGCCATTAGAAGTCGGACGGAAAGGAAAGGCTCATGCACGCCACGAGAACGAGCGAGAAAGCGATAGTAGTGCATATTAGCGAAAGCGTTACGTACATTTTGAACGTTAATAACTTTTCTTCTACTAAACGGATTGCCAATCTTGTTTCATAAATCGGAAGGAAAACGTTCAACGCTTGCTACCGATACGTTGTTTGCTATATAAAATTTGTTTAAATAGTTCAAAAACTACTTTAAATGAGAATCAACATTAATGATAAAACCTATAAATAGGGGTGTCGCAGTTTTTCTCAAAACCAGACGTGTGTAAGACGCAGTGCATAACAGACGTGCGTGGTCGTGAGAAGCTGCATCGGACGACCAATCAAATCAGCTACCATCGGAGAGAAGCAGAAAAACGTTGGTGGAGGTGGTGGCGGTGAGAAGGCCAAAAAGCCAAAGGCTAAGAAACGCAGTCACTGAAAAAGCGGTAGTAACTGCCACTAAAAATGCCACCAAAACATCGAAGACTGCAAAGCGTACTCATTCGGTGTGAGCTGCGAAAGGGGAAAGATCGTATGGATGTACGCAGTAAAAACAATCGTCGGCAAGGTTTGAATTGTTTTAAAAGATTCCCGTCTTGTATCAACATAGTTATCCACAAACCGTCCTTATTAGGACGAATGCAAAATGGAAAAAGAATTTAATTAGAAAGTTTCTTTTATTAACTAGTATTAAGTTTGCGCTTGGTAATTCTGTACTTTTACCAGTGAATCATAAGAAAATGTTTTTCCAATCTACAAACCCGAAGGTTTTTGCAAATCCTTCCAAGAAAATCAGTGAATGTGGCAACTAAGCGAAAGCTACACCAAAACGAATGATGAAAATATTTTCATTTATCGAACAAAAGGACGTCCTTCCATCTGCATTGTAAAGTCAATAAAAAGGAACACCATGATGAAAACCGTGCTCATTCGGTGTGAGCTGCGAAAGGGGAAAGATCGTACGGATGTACGCAGTAAAAACAATCGTCGGCAAGGTTTGAATTGTTTTAAAAGATTCCCGTCTTGAATCAACATAGTTATCCACAAACCGTCCTTATTAGGACAAAGGCAAAATGGAAAAAGAATTTAATTAGAAAGTTTCTTTTATTAACTAGTATTAAGTTTGCGCTTGGTAATTCTGTACTTTTACCAGTGAATCATAAGAAAATGTTTTTCCAATCTACAAACCCGAAGGTTTTTGCAAATCCTTCCAAGAAAATCAGTGAATGTGGCAACTCTGCCACTAAGCGAAAGCTACACCAAAACGAATGATGAAAATATTTTCATTTATCGAACAAAAGGACGTCCTTCCATCTGCATTGTAAAGTCAATAAATAGGAACAGCTTGATGAAAAGTGTGCTCATTCAGCGTGAGCTGCGAAAGGGGAAAGATCGTATGGATGTACGCAGTAAAAACAATCGTCTGCAAGGTTTGAATTGTTTTAAAAGATTCCCGTCTTGTATCAACATAGTTATCCACAAACCGTCCTTATTAGGACAAAGGCAAAATGGAAAAAGATGGGTTGGTAATGTATATGACATAACAGGGGTGTCGTGACCACACTTCGAAGTTATTTCAAATCTTGCAAAGCATAAATTGACATAATTTCAATGATTGTTCCTTTATGAATGAAATGACAAATTTTCAGGTCAACGCGGCAATAACTTTGCAATTTATAGAACAATTTTATATTTTTAGTTATCATATATTAACTGTCATCTCTTCCAAACAACTTAACCCTCTGCTGCCAACCACGTGGTTTTGCAGGGTTAAGGAGAATCATTGTAAAATGTCCAATACATGATTTTATGTTGTTACCTCCACTAAAACCACTTCAGAACACTCCCACCTGTCATACATGTACATTGTCTGCATGTTGAAATCATTATATGAAATTATTGACCTGTATTCAACGCGGAGAACTCGGTAATAAAATTGTTTTGCTGAATATACTAACGAACGGGATCTCCAGGAAAATTTCGCTGAGCCCGGTGAATCGAACTTAATGCGCAAAATTTAGCCATTTGAAGGAGATACAAGCAGAATTTTAAGAATATGAGCATCGCGGTTATGTCCCGGACATTACCCGCCCCTAGTTTTTCGCTAAGCGTGTTCATTTCTGTACGGAAAAGATTCCGATGGTTGTTTCGAGAGATTTTAACATTGATAGTTCAAAGCAAGAAAATATGAAATTTGTTCATTTCATGAATGAATGTCTCAACGAGCTTAGAATCCAGCGCATCCCCGATCAACGCAGACGCCAACAACAAAGGTTCTTTTCAGAACCACCATAATTATTATAAAGAATAACTTGAAACATTCCCACATATTTCATTGAGTATCATTCGATTTGAATTACAAGTCAAACGAGTAGTCACGACACTCCGGTTATGTCCTAGACATTACCCACCCATCTTTTTTCCATTTTGCCTTTGTCCTAATAAGGACGGTTTGTGGATAACTATGTTGATACAAGACGGGAATCTTTTAAAACAATTCAAACCTTGCAGACGATTGTTTTTACTGCGTACATCCATACGATCTTTCCCCTTTCGCAGCTCACGCTGAATGAGCACACTTTTCATCAAGCTGTTCCTATTTATTGACTTTACAATGCAGATGGAAGGACGTCCTTTTGTTCGATAAATGAAAATATTTTCATCATTCGTTTTGGTGTAGCTTTCGCTTAGTGGCAGAGTTGCCACATTCACTGATTTTCTTGGAAGGATTTGCAAAAACCTTCGGGTTTGTAGATTGGAAAAACATTTTCTTATGATTCACTGGTAAAAGTACAGAATTACCAAGCGCAAACTTAATACTAGTTAATAAAAGAAACTTTCTAATTAAATTCTTTTTCCATTTTGCCTTTGTCCTAATAAGGACGGTTTGTGGATAACTATGTTGATTCAAGACGGGAATCTTTTAAAACAATTCAAACCTTGCCGACGATTGTTTTTACTGCGTACATCCGTACGATCTTTCCCCTTTCGCAGCTCACACCGAATGAGCACGGTTTTCATCATGGTGTTCCTTTTTATTGACTTTACAATGCAGATGGAAGGACGTCCTTTTGTTCGATAAATGAAAATATTTTCATCATTCGTTTTGGTGTAGCTTTCGCTTAGTTGCCACATTCACTGATTTTCTTGGAAGGATTTGCAAAAACCTTCGGGTTTGTAGATTGGAAAAACATTTTCTTATGATTCACTGGTAAAAGTACAGAATTACCAAGCGCAAACTTAATACTAGTTAATAAAAGAAACTTTCTAATTAAATTCTTTTTCCATTTTGCATTCGTCCTAATAAGGACGGTTTGTGGATAACTATGTTGATACAAGACGGGAATCTTTTAAAACAATTCAAACCTTGCCGACGATTGTTTTTACTGCGTACATCCATACGATCTTTCCCCTTTCGCAGCTCACACCGAATGAGTACGCTTTGCAGTCTTCGATGTTTTGGTGGCATTTTTAGTGGCAGTTACTACCGCTTTTTCAGTGACTGCGTTTCTTAGCCTTTGGCTTTTTGGCCTTCTCACCGCCACCACCTCCACCAACGTTTTTCTGCTTCTCTCCGATGGTAGCTGATTTGATTGGTCGTCCGATGCAGCTTCTCACGACCACGCACGTCTGTTATGCACTGCGTCTTACACACGTCTGGTTTTGAGAAAAACTGCGACACCCCTATTTATAGGTTTTATCATTAATGTTGATTCTCATTTAAAGTAGTTTTTGAACTATTTAAACAAATTTTATATAGCAAACAACGTATCGGTAGCAAGCGTTGAACGTTTTCCTTCCGATTTATGAAACAAGATTGGCAATCCGTTTAGTAGAAGAAAAGTTATTAACGTTCAAAATGTACGTAACGCTTTCGCTAATATGCACTACTATCGCTTTCTCGCTCGTTCTCGTGGCGTGCATGAGCCTTTCCTTTCCGTCCGACTTCTAATGGCTTAACCAAAATTAATATCCCGGCTTTCCCCCACCAACTGCTCTCGTCAAGCAACCCAATACGAATAATCATAGGAACAAACATGTAGTGGACCTTTATATAAACTTTTCATTATTTTATTGTTCATTTGCTGCACCATTTTGACGGCTCTGTGCGGGATGGGCTGAAAATTTTCACTTTTCCGAGACGTTTTCGAAAGATTTTTCAAAACACTATTTTTCCGTTGATAATGAATATCCTACATATTCCAAAATTTAATACAACATTGGTACAAATATTTTCGACAAAATGCCGAAGAAATTGATTAAATCCATTCAGTACAACAAAAGATATAAGCGTTCAAAATCTTACATCATTTTTCTTCCGAAATTTTGAAAAGGGGCCCCTATATTGAAAGGTAAGTCGTTAGTCACGACAAAACAGGCAGCATTCTGGCCGAAAATTTTGAAACGGAGCACCTATAGAAACGTTAGAAAACGTTCGAATTTTGTAAATTGAATCATTACACTAAAATGTCTATAAATCACAAATAACTTTTGATTTTGTGCCATTCTCGTGAAAGCGACGGTATTGTTCACAAGTGGCTCACTTACCATCCAACGCTCTTGACAAGCTGATGCTTGTAATAACAAAACTTCAATTTCATTCTTTGTCGATAAATTGATGGCCCTGAAAAGGGCCTTTTCTTTGGGCAGTGTTCAAAATTTACTTGGTGCTGGTGTATATGGTAACAGTTTTGGTGCCATCGAAGACGGCGTGCTTGGCCAACTCTTCTGACAGCAGCACGCGGACTGCGGTTTGAATTTTGCGGGAGATGCTGCAAACGAACTGCTGTATGCTGATGCTGGAAACGAACTGATCGTGAGCAACAGCATGCTGAGTTTTTATACCTGACTACAGCACAATGTAAGCTCGACCTTTTTTGTGTTGTCCTCAATATGTGTTCGTCGTAGCTCCACCCCTTTGTTGGTCGACGACATATTTTTGATAAAGAACAAAATTGAAATTGTGTTTCCACTACGGAGATTATCGAACACTCAGGGTAAAGAGAGTAATGTAATACGGCACCTTGGTAAAATGTTTGAGAATTGGAACCTTTTTTGAATGCGCCTAGTAAAAATGTTTTCCACTTCACTCCAGTTTGTTTCTGACCATATTTGCAATTTACGTACTGAAATAAATCATAATTTAGGGTTTAACCCAAATTGCTCTCCAGGGAGAAACAGTCCATGAAACAGAAAATGCAAACTTATTCTTTGAAATGGTTTTGGTGGCCCTGAAAAGGGCCTTTTTTATAATGATACAATTGAGTTCTACCTTTTCAACTACCAAATCCATACAAAGTGCGTCCCTGCCGCTTCAGAGTATAGACGACATTCATTGCGGTTTTGCGCTTGACGTGTTCAGTGTAGGTCAAGGCATCTCGGATGACATTTTTCTGCACACCATCAGCATTCGTAGATTAAATTGGAGATGCATTTTACACCACCACGACGAGCCAGACGCCGAATTTGGTGATTCCCTGGATTTTATCACGAAGAACCTTGCGATGACGCTTGGTACGGGAACGCAAATATGATACCGCTCATTGTACCGTCCGGACAAGCATGTTGCTCGTGTGGTAAGCGAGCACCCACTGATACAAAACAAGCTCGCGTGTCCTGTATATATAACATTCCCGTATGTAATGAAACGCTTACATGCTCCTTTTTGACGGCTCTGCGTGGGATATGCTGGCAAATTGCGCGTTTTCCTCGCTGTTTCCGAAGGATTTTCTGAAAATCCTTGTTTTGGTTTATTTATAGTAGTCGCAGTAATTCCGAAATTTAATACGAAATACGTGCACAAATTTCCGATCAGATAGTGCAAAAATATTGCGATTTCGTCCAATAGAACGGAAGATATTCGCATTTCAAACCTGGGAAAATTTCTCAACTGAAATTTTTGAAACGGGACCCCATATTGAAACGTTAGAAGTATTCTACTTCAAAAAAAAAACCCGTTTGTTTTTCGATTTACTTTTTCTTTCTTTCTTTTTCAGGAGAATCAATTTCCGGGCAATCGTTTTCCAGGGAAAATGCTACCATGTCAGCATTAGTCCGGATAAAGCAGATTTCGGCAATCCCAAGCTACTAAAACAGTGGCAACAGTGAACTTCGTGTTCGCGCTATTTCCCCTTCAAACCAACACATCACGAGTAAGCATATAGATAGCAAAATGGTAATCTACCTAGGCGGCGGCGACTGAGAATGTGTGTGCATCAGTATAAAAGCGCTACTCAATGGGCCGAATTGCAACATTCGGTATTGGAATCTCGCTGCTGCAGGTGTGCTGCGCTAGCCTACTAAGCTATTACCTACAACAACCAAGAAGATGACTGGCCGTGGCAAAGGAGGCAAAGGGCTCGGCAAGGGAGGCGCTAAGCGGCACCGCAAGGTGCTTCGTGACAATATCCAGGGCATCACCAAACCCGCCATTCGTCGTATGGCTCGACGTGGAGGAGTGAAGCGAATCTCCGGTTTGATATACGAGGAAACCCGTGGTGTGCTGAAGATTTTTCTGGAAAACGTTATCCGGGACGCTGTGACGTACACTGAACATGCCAAACGGAAGACCGTCACTGCGATGGATGTCGTCTATGCGCTTAAACGCCAGGGACGCACATTGTACGGTTTTGGTGGTTAAGCCCTACCACGACGTTCACGACAACACAAAAGGCCCTTTTCAGGGCCACCAAATGTTTAGAAAAAAGAATTAGTTTGAAATGTATCCTTCATATTTTCATTCATGTTGCAGGGGCGTACTGTTTAGTGTGCGATTTTGATTGATATGCGAGAGACCAGTGTTACGACAACGCGCTCAGTCGCTGGGTTTCCCTTTTTTTTTTCATATACGCATTTCCTTTTTCTTTCTCCTGAGCTTGCGTATCATGGGACAAAACTGCTCGTTTCTCGATAGCAACGAACCGCCGACCGACTCTTTTTTTCGCGCGCGCGTTTTAGCTTACCACGCTTTCACCTACCTGTCTACCTATGAATTTGCGTACCTTTAACTGGTCTGAATGATAAAAGTAAAGTTGATGGCTGGTGAGTTAGTACTGTATCAATCAGGAAGCAATTACAACACACACACACACACACAGGAAGAGAGAGATTGAGCAACCGTAAAAAAAGTCCAGCTTGTGATCTGTGTCGGGGGACAATCGTTCCCATCGATGCGTGCGCTGAATGAAGCACCTGGGTGTGATGGTCGACGCGTGCGGTTTATCAGCTCACAGCCATGTCGACGACTATGTATGCGAGAAGTCTGCTACACAACGATGTAGCGAGTTGATCAGTACATACTAAATAATAGAATTTTGAGTTAGCCAAAGCAATTCGAAATAACACTGATGATTAGAGCACTAAAATCCAAATCCGCAACTAAAATGTTGGATTTTTTTCGAGGTATTTCTCTCTGTCTGTCTCTGCCGTCGAAACAAGAAAGCATTTCGCGAGCGCGTTGTACGGTTCTACGAGCAACACAAGAATCTCGGCGAAAAGTGCACGGTACAATATTTCAAAGGGGAAAACGTTGCGCCATCGACTGTTTACAACACCTTTCGACGCTGCAATCTCAATGCCGCTTGCCGGTTGATAAAAATTATTTTGGGTAAATATTTTGTTTTGCACGAAGCAAGTTACTTCCCTCGCAAAAAAAGCAAAAAAAAAAAAAGAAAAAACACACAATCGTTCCCGAATACCCATTCGATTCCATTTGTACCCTAAAAAGCACAACCCGCTTCACAATTTGCTTCAGTGTTGCCCAATCGCAGATTTCTTCCGGATTTCGTTTTGAGAGCCACGAATTGCAAACAAGTGGACTGGTAGAAGATCACGAAATGTATTAGCAAAGTTGACATAGACGCCGTACTACGCGCCTGTTCCGACATCAAACGGAAGCTTCGCCGAACAGCATCCAATTACGGATCGGTTTGAAATGTTCACTAATTTTTGGCCAACAATGGAGAACGTATCTTCTAATTTCAATCAAATCGTTTGTCTTTTTTTTTTTTTTTGACAGGTTGAGAAAAAAAAATCCAAAATTTGTGTTGCCACCCGTTAACTTTTTGTGTTTTAGTAATTTTAATAACGAAAGTTTTCAGCAAAGGACCAGCCGACCGAAACGTTTTCCGCAGGTCGCCAAATTACGAGCACTTCCGCTCGAGCAAATATGTACAAAAATGAAATAATTTTATATAGAGAGAAGTTTTCTTTCGATTGGATAGCACCGAAAAGGTTTTCCAATTGCTAGAAGGTTCAAATTAACCTATTTTCCACAATTCAATTTGCACGTGCCGCCATAGTCGGATACATGATTTGATAATATTCGGCCATACGCTTAACACAGAATGTTCAGCGGGTGTTAGTTTGGACGGTGCGGACAGTGCAGTAAATTGAATGCAAACTTCCAGTGTACTTTTCACAAGCAGTAATTCAATTTTGGTTGATTTAAAACAACAGTCCGTAAAATTTTACCGGCACCGATCGAATAGTAACTTTCAACCGTCATCTACGCGTTCCCAAACAGAGCCGATGAATACGATCCTAAACAACAGACACCGGACCCCCGGTTATCATATTCGCAGACTTGCATCATCGTGCATCCATCAACTCGTCGTCTACAACTGTGTGTGGAAGAAAACCAAACCAAACGAACGCGCAATGGCTGAAACTGCTATCGACGTTGCTGCCACGGCCCCTGCCGTCGTCGCCTCTCCGCCAGCTGCCAAAGCACCACCGAAGCAGGCGGCCAAGGCTAGCAAGAGTGACGCCAAGAAACCGAAAAAATCTTCAACCCATCCACCAGTGAGTGAGATGGTTCTGGCTGCCATCCGGACCCTGAAGGAACGGAGCGGATCATCACTGCAGGCGATCAAAAAGTACATCGCCGTCAACTACATGTGTGACGTCGCCAGGCTGGCTCCGTTTATCCGGAAGGCTTTGAAAACGGGTGTCGAGAAGGGAAACATCACCCAGACCAAGGGTACCGGTGCTTCCGGATCGTTTAAGGTGACGGTCGAAGCAAAGAAACCGGCTGGCGATAAGAAACCACCATCGGGTGCAGCGAAAAAACCGAAGAAATCGGCTACTAAATCCGGGGAGAAGAAAAATCCGCCGGCTGGTGGTGGTGAGAAGACCAGCAAGCCCAAGGCGGCGATCGCGGCCGCTAAGAAATCGGCTACGAAGAAAGCGAAAGCTGCTGCCCCTGCAAAGGCGGTAACGGCTGCCACTAAACAGAAAGCCACCAAACCATCGAAGGCTGCAGCGAACAAGCCGAAGGCACCTAAGCCAAAGAAGGCCGCCACCGCCCCGAAGAAGGTCACCGCCGGCAAGAAGTAAATTCCCGACAACGTGCGCGTCCTCCCAAAACAACAGTCCTTTTCAGGACTAACAAAATTGTAAAGAATTGATTGATGCTTATTTTCCGTCAATGCTCCGTTCCCCCCATGAGTTTTCTAGCTTGAGCAGCACACCCGCATTCAACTGGCCCGCCGATTGGCAAGATAAATCAGTCGTTAGTTTGATTAAACAAATCACTATAGTAAATAGGCGCGGTTTCTTGCTCAGATAAACGTACGTACAGGTAAATTAATAGCAGGCCGTGGTTTTCTGTTGCCTTAACAAACAAACAAACAAACAGAGCAAGTATAATATTACTCTGATTAGCAAACAACGCGCTTATTTTGGCTATAATAAAACAGAGAAAAATTGGCTGGCACAATAAACAAACGAACGAACGATAATTACCGATTTTTTAGCCTAAATTGGCGAACGTATTGTATTGATCGATCAACTTTGAGATTACAAATTGTGTTGGGTACGGTTTCTACGAAGATCAAAAGTTTGAAGACTGGGAAGTTTATTGTATTAACAAGTATGATCCAGAAGTGTGTTCTTTTTGCGGCAGAATTTTCTCACACGCTGGGGGTCGGTCATATAATGGGCTGTTTTAAACTGAATAGAATAGACGACAAAAAGACCGTTTTCCGTCTTAACGAAAAACAGTCAACTAGCGCGGTAAGGGGAAAGACTACTTCCACAAACTACAGCAAAACACATTTGATTAGAAAAATGGACAGAGAAAAAAATGACAACCTTTTTAGCTCTAATGAAACAAACAAACAACAACAACTAATGTTTATATAAACTATGTGTACATTTCAATTCAACTCTTTACCAGAACGTGTTTTGGTGGCCCTGAAAAGGGCCGATGACGATGGTGTGTGACATCCGGCGGCGGGGCGGGCGACGATTTACTTCGAGCTGGTATACTTGGTAACGGCCTTGGTACCTTCCGATACGGCATGTTTGGCCAGCTCGCCCGGTAACAGCAAACGAACGGCGGTCTGTACCTCGCGGGAGGTGATCGTCGACCGTCGGTTGTAATGGGCCAGACGAGATGCTTCGTTAGCAATACGCTCGAAGATGTCGTTCACGAAGCTATTCATGATGCTCATCGCCTTCGACGAGACACCGGTGTCCGGATGGACCTGCTTCAGCACCTTGTAGATGTAGATAGCGTAGCTTTCCTTGCGGCGTTGCTTTCGCTTCTTCTTCTCTCCTCCTCCTGCTTTTGTGGCGATGTTCTTCTGTGCCTTGCCACCGCCGCCGCCGGATTTTTTCACAGCCTTTCCGCTGGCTTTCGGTGCCATAGTAACGACGTGGTTGTGCTGCTGTTAACGCTCTCGATGCGAACTGCGCTGACTGATTGGTAGCAAAAACGATTTTTTTTTGACGTAGGACTTACGTCTTTCTTTACTATACTGGGTGTCATTTCAAAATTTTCAAAACGGATGCGTTACGTACACTTTGAACTCTAATAACTTTTCTCCTACTAAAGGAATTACTAATTTTGTTTCATAAATCGAAAGGAAAACGTTCAACGCTTGCTATTGATACCTTGTTTGCTATGTAAAACTTGTTTAAAAAGTTCAAAAACTACTTTTAATGCGAATCAACATTAATGCTAAAACCTATAAATATGGGTGTCACAGTTTTTCTTAAAGCCAGACGTGTGTAAGCCACAGAGCAGAACACACGTACGTGTGCTGCTCAACGAGAAGCTGCATTTTGACCACCAACCAAATCATAGCTACTGCCTTATCGCTGCCAACCAAGAACAGTCGTCGCCCTGCGTGAAATTCATTGCTCTCAGAAGTGGACAGAGTTACTAATTCGCAAGCTGCTCTTCCAGTGCCTGGTCCGTGAGATTGCACAGAATTTCAAAACCTACTCTTCCGGAGCTCAGCCGTAATGGCCCTTTAAGAAGCCAGCGAGGCCTGCCTGGTTAGTTTGTTGGAAAATACCAATCTGTGCGCTATCCATGCCAAGCGAATAATCATCATGCCGAGCGGGAAACGGCGAAATGATATTCACAACAAACGGTCCTTATTAGGACCACAAAATCGTTCTCAGAAGAATTACAATTGAAATTTCCATTTCGTGCTTTGGAAAATAACTTCCCTCTTATCGGGTTAGTTATTTTCTATAATAATATCCGAAAAATGTGCGATAAAACCAATAAACTGACCAATTGGACGGAAGCAATAAAATACCTACAACAATTTGAGTCAGAAAAGTGATATTAACGGAAAAATGCTTCGATCGTTTCTAAGTGTTTGGCAGCTGAAGTTGCCGATTTGTTTTCCAACGTCAATTATTTGCGCTGTGCTGTACGGAACAGATTTTTGCGCGATGTGTTGGGAAATAATTAAAACAATTGTGTAGTAGATTCCGTAGATTTTACCGTAAATTTTGATAGAAATGATTTTGTAAAAGCATTAATTAGCCGTGCTTTGAATGGTGGTTTTTGCAAATCTTTCTAGAACATTAGTGAATGTGGAAACCCTGCTACTAAGCGAATGCCACGCCAAAAAGAATGATGAAAATATTTTCATTTGTCGCACAAAGGGATGGACTACCATCTGCACTAAGAAGTTTATAAAAGAGATCGCATTCCGACATACAATGCTCATTCGATGTGAGCTGCGAAAGGGGAATGTTCGTGTATGTACGCAGCAGAAGCGAATTCGGGCAAGGTTCGAATCGTTAGCAAGGATTCTCGTCTGGTATCACCAAACATAGTTATCTACAAACCGTTCTTTTTAGGATGAAAACATAATGGAGAAAGAATTGAATTAGAAAGTTCCATTTAATAACTTGCATTGAGTTTGCGCCTGTCAAGTCTGCTGTACTTTATCAATGACACATATAAACCAATGTTTATCGAATTAATCTACAATGCAAATCTTTCTAGAACATTAGTGAATGTGGCAACCCTGCTACTAAGCGAATGCCACGCCAAAACGAATGATGAAAATATTTTCATTTGTCGCACAAAGGGATGGACTACCATCTGCACTAAGAAGTTTATAAAAGAGATCGCATTCCGACATACAATGCTCATTCGATGTGAGCTGCGAAAGGGGAATGTTCGTGTATGTACGCAGTAGAAGCGAATTCGGGCAAGGTTCGAATCGTTAGCAAGGATTCTCGTCTGGTATCACCAAACATAGTTATCTACAAACCGTTCTTTTTAGGATGAAAACATAAAGGAGAAAGAATTGAATTAGAAAGTTCCATTTAATAACTTGCATTGAGTTTGCGCCTGTCAAGTCTGCTGTACTTTATCAATGACACATATAAACCAATGTTTATCGAATTAATCTACAATGCAAATCTTTCTAGAACATTAGTGAATGTGGCAACCCTGCTACTAAGCGAATGCCACGCCAAAACGAATGATGAAAATATTTTCATTTGTCGCACAAAGGGATGGACTACCATCTGCACTAAGAAGTTTATAAAAGAGATCGCATTCCGACATACAATGCTGATTCGATGTGAGCTGCAAAAGGGGAATGTTCGTGTATGTACGCAGTAGAAGCGAATTCGGGCAAGGTTAGAATCGTTAGCAAGGATTCTCGTCTGGTATCACCAAACATAGTTATCTACAAACCGTTCTTTTTAGGATGAAAACATAAAGGAGAAAGAATTGAATTAGAAAGTTCCATTTAATAACTTGAATTGAGTTTGCGCCTGTCAATTCTTGTATACATTTACCAGTGATTCATATAAGCAAATGTTTATCAAATTAATCTACAAACCCGAAGGTTTTTGCAAGTCCTAGAAAATCAGTGAATGTGGCAATCTCATTCGACATGAAATTTCCAGTAAACATTCATTCAAAAAGTGCATTGGCTCAAATTATCCATGAATGTCATATGATATGCCCAAGTTTAGTCCTACGTCAACACCGCGGTTACGTCCCTGGCATTACCCACTCCTAGTTTTTTTTTAACGATTTAATATATGTTTATTTCAATATTTTGTTTTAGTATATACATGTAATTGGTAGTTTAAGTGATATAGATTGTTTTCTCTTCATCTTTGTTATATCAATTTTGTGTTTGTTTGATGGTAATTATTGATTGTTCAGGCACTACCGAATTGACGGAATTTGTTTGTTTGATTGTTTTTCCTAACCTAAATCCTAACCTACTATTTACAAAATTTACAACTTAACTCTAAAAAAGTCTGCGTATTAGCTCGAAATTTGAATTTTGGCATTTTTCTCTGAAATTTGCATATGTTTTATCTAATCTTGCGATGACGGTATCAATACCCGCAAGTGTGTGAACTAAATTGGTTCTGGTATCGAACGGTAAATTTAAAATCATTTTTAATGTTCTGTTTTGGAACACTTGTAGTTTCTTCTTGTGTGAAATCGCGCTGGTCTGCCACACAACACTGGCGTAGTCAATCACGGGAATGAAGATCTGCTTGTAAACAGCCAACTTATTGCGGTCGGAGAGTTTAGAGCGCCTGTTGATGAGAGGGTAGAGGCACTTAACCATAAGAGAACACTTGGTGACTGTTTTTTCGATGTGCTGACGAAACAGTAGCTTGGAGTCCATCAGCAGACCAAGGTAAATTGCTTCTGTAGTCCAATCGATTTGTGTTCCTCCAAGTGACACTCTGCAGTTGGTCGGAGGATCCAGTCTCGCTGTTTGCCGATGCTTAAACAGGATCGTTTGTGTTTTTGGGAGGTTCAATTTTATCTTCCATTTGTTGGTATAGTCGACGAAGATGTCGAGGCATCGTTGCAGCTTACTTCGAAGCTCGGTCACTTTCCTCCCTTTCACAAGGAGAGCAGTGTCGTCCGCAAACAACGACAGCCATGAGCCGTCGGGCATGCGAGGAATATCCGAAGTAAACAGGTTGTATAGCATCGGACCGAGGAGACTTCCCTGGGGGACACCAGCTGGTATGCTATAAACGTGAAGTGCGACTTTAAATGTTCTATCGCGGAGATAGCTTCTAACGATTTGTGTGAGATAGATTGGAACGTTAGACACGCAAAGCTTGTAGATGAGCCCATCGTGCCACACGTTGTCGAACGCTTTCTCTACATCCAGTAGAGCCATTGCAGTCGACTTGGAGACAGCTTTGTTCTGCCTTATAATATTTATCACTCTCGTTAGTTGGTGCGTCGTTGAGTGGCCTCTCCTGAAGCCAAACTGTTCAGTCAGGAGGATGTTATTTGTTTCCACAAACACTAGTAGACGGTCCAGAAGCAACTTCTCGAAGATTTTACTCAGCGATGACAATAAACTGATAGGTCTGTAGCTGGTGGGTGCGGTGGGATCTTTACCGGGTTTGAGAATAGGGATTATTTTGGCGATTTTCCACGCGGAAGGGAAATATCGTAACTCCAAACATTTGTTAAAAATGTTTGCCAGTGATGTTAGGGCTCGGTGACTGAGATTTTTCAGTATCAGATTGAACACTTCATCAAACCCGGGGGCCTTCATGTTCTTGGTCTTTCTTATTGCCATGCGAACTTCGTCAACTGTCACCAGCTGATCCTGAGGGACAACGCAGATTGTCTCATCTAGCAAGCGCATTTTATCCTCTACTGCCGTTTCGAGTGGACTTCGCATACCATTGCCAATGTTGTGCGAGCGTGCAAAGTGGTCACCGATGATATTTGCTTTTTCGAGGGGAGAAACATGCAGATTGTTGGCAGATTTCAATGGTGGGATTTGTTTGGGTCGGGATTTTAGCACCTTGGCAACTTTCCAGAATGGCCTGGAATGATCCTTAAGGCCCTGCACTACCTTACCGAAGTTCTCATTTTTCAGCCGATCCATTCTACTCTTAATAACTTCGTTGAGGTCCGAGACGAGCTGTTTTTTAACCAGGTCACCAGTTCTTTGGAACTGCCGTCTAAAAATGTTACGAAGGCGAATGTGGTATTTTGTGTCACGGTCAATGGAAATGGTGTTTGCTTTCACCGGAACTTTTCTGATGCATGCCCTATCTGCACCATCCAACGCTTGCTGAAACCTTTCCAGACAGCTGTCGACGTCGTTTGTATCAGTAAGAGGAGGATTTTCTTCCAGTAGCGAGTCAACAGTTCTCTGGAAGACCACCCAATTAACCCTGTGGAAATCTTTCCTAAGATGGATCGGGGACGCAACAACTTCACCACCGAATTCGCAAGTTACCGGAAAGTGATCGGAGCTGAGTTCAGAGAGGGTTTGCGGCTTAGAGATTTCGGTGTTGGACAAGAAAATATCCAGAGTAGAGGGCACACCAGCCGGAGAGAGGAATGTGGGCTCGTCAGGAAAATGAACACTATAATAGCCAAGTTGGGCATCTTCAAAGAGTAGGGAACCATTCTGATTTTTCCTGCTATTCCTCCACAGGTTATGTCGAGCGTTAAGGTCACCACCGATTATGTATTTAGCGTTCGATCTCGTAAGTTTGGACAAGTCATTTTTGAATTGTCTAGCCAAACCATTGGTAGTATAGCATTGATGTGGACAATAGACAGCGAAGATTTTAATTATCCCTTCTGAAGTTTCGATTTCAACTCCTAAACATTCGATGACGGTTGTGACAGGTTGCGGCAGCATTAGAAATTTGATGCCCTTTTTCACTATGATCGCTACGCCTCCTCCGCGAGAGTGTGTTCGATCCATACGCACCGTGGTGTAGTTTGGTATGGAGAACGGGATATCAGGGGAAAGATATGTTTCGGTTACGATACTTACATCGATGGCGTTTGTGTTGATGAAGTCTACAAGCTCGATCTTTTTCACTCGGATAGAGTGAGCATTCCAGTTCATCAGACGGAGGGGTTTAACAGCCATAACGAATGACCATCAGCCCCAGAACGTAGATCTGGTCTTGGCGAGTGCGGCACTGTCGTAACTGGCCACACATTTCAGTAAAGATGCCCGTCAGCTGCTCAGCTGAAAACAATGTCGCGGATTGCTGGTCCGGAGAACCATCTTGGCCACCATTGGTTGGAAGTGCCCACGGGTTAGTGGTGGGTGCCCACGGTCGAGATAAAGACGTATCCTGACGAACGGTAGAAGTGCTGAGTTGAGTGGTAGGGACCACCGGATGACTATCAGGAGGACTTATTGGAGGAGTCGCAGTCCCTGATCTGCTGGGAGCCAGCATGGGGAAATTTGTGGTTGTAAACGCAGGCACTTCCTGTCGCTTCCTTCCGGCTTGGTTCTGTGTAGAGGCTTGTTTCCGAATATTTTTGTATTCCTCTCTCTTCCAGCAGGAACGATTTGAACCTCGATGCTTCCCACCACAGTTTGCACAACGGTATTCGATGGCACCTTCCACCAAACAGTCGGCAGTGCTATGCGGCTGAGCACAATAGTCGCAACGGGGCTTTACATTGCAGTTCCGGGTACCATGGCCGAAATTTAAGCATCGTTGACATTGTGTTACGTCGCGATTTGTGCCACGATATGGCTCCCAGCGAATAACTATTGATCCGATTGAACGCACCGCCTGAAGTGCATTTAGCGTTACGGTACCTTTTGGAAAATGCACTAGAAACAGGCAGTCCCGAAAGGTTTTAACTTTTTCGCGGCGTGACATCTGGAAAACTTCTATTGGCTCCAGCTTGTAGTGAACGCGCAGTTCCTCCTTGATATCTTCAGTTGCCATCACAGGCAGCCCGCGTATCACCGCCTTGAACGGCTTTTCACCGGCAAAGTCGTGGGTGAAAAACTGCGTTTTACTGCTTTTCAGATATGCCGTAGCTTTTCCGAAATTTTCTTTTGTTTGCACCATCACTTTTATGCCGATTCGGCAGATTTTGTATTCAGCCGAAACACCTAGCGCTTTCATGGTTTTCATCAGCTTTTCGAGCGGGACCGACTTAACCATGATGGGTGGAATTTTAATTTTCACTGGCGGCTGTAAATCTTCTTCAAGCAAATCCTGCATGGATCCGCCGAAATCACCAACGTCACTGATATTGGTTGTAGTTTTCGCTGCGCTCGCAATGCTCGCTGGGGGAGCCGAATACACTGACATTCGGTCTCTTTCTGACCGCAATCTCTTGCCGTCCGGTTCCTTTGGACTTTTCAGCGCTTTTGCGCTCTTGCTTTGTTTGGGGCTGGCCTTCGAGCCGCCCGACCGGCGTTTCCGTTTCGACATACGACCGAATTGTCGAACGGACACCGCAACCGAACCAACTAGCTACCGAACGAAAAACTAAACACGCGGCGACAAAAAAAAATACACGTCTGAACACGTTAAGACACGACGAACGAATGGTGGTAGCAAAAATCACTACATATCGCTTATATACGATCGTGTAGCGAGACGAAGGTTCGTCCTTTTTTGTGTTTAGCGCGTTTCGTTCGTTCGCTACTCCGCCCCTTTGGCGAACGATGTGCAATGAAGCGAATGCATAACAAGGGGTGCTGTGTGCGCGAGTGGCATCAGTGTTACTCGTATTGTCTACGTGACTACACACGAACGCGCACAGCGATAAACCTACGACAATGTCTGCACGCGGTAAAGGAGGAAAAGTGAAGGGAAAGCCAAAATCCCGCTCAGTTCGTGCCGGTCTCCAGTTCCCTGTTGGCCGAATTCACCGTCTGCTGAGGAAGGGAAATTATGCTGAACGTGTCGGTGCCGGAGCACCCGTCTACTTGGCAGCTGTAATGGAATATCTTGCCGCCGAAGTACTGGAGCTGGCAGGAAACGCTGCCCGCGATAACAAAAAGACCAGAATCATCCCCCGTCATCTGCAGCTGGCCATTCGAAATGACGAAGAGCTGAACAAACTGCTCTCCGGTGTGACCATTGCCCAGGGTGGCGTGTTGCCTAACATACAGGCCGTACTGCTGCCGAAGAAGACTGAAAAGAGGGCCTCCGCAGCAACTTAAATCCCGCTTCGCCCGAGCTGAAAAAAAAAACGCCCTTTTCAGGGCGACTATTTTCTTCTGATAAAAAGAGTTAATTTGATTTTCACTCCGATAATCATCAACGTACATTTCTGTGAGCATTGCACAAGTTTTTTTTTGCAATGCTCGTCAGACGCTTAATAATAGTTTCCCTCATATCATGGCATTGACGATTTCACCCAATCTCTCAAAAGTTCACTCATCGATTTGGTGCTAAATCACAAATCGGCCGCGCAAGATTTCCCTCAATGGGTCTTGTTTTTCACACGCTACTACTGTCGATCGGTACGAGGTGGTGCTGCTGGCAAAAAATCCCCCCATCGGCGTGCTTTCTAACAAACACACACAGCCACCCGCCTGAGCATTTTTGGAGGGAAACGGAAAATTTCTGCTAATAATTCTTAGTAAAATATGATTGGTTGTGGTCCTGAAAAGGACCGTTTGTTGCTGTTTCGTTCTGGGGGGTGATGGGCACACACCAAATTTAGGCCCGCTCCCCACGGATCCGGCGAGCCAGTTGGATGTCTTTCGGCATGATGGTCACTCGCTTGGCATGGATAGCGCACAGATTGGTATCCTCGAACAAACCAACCAGGTAAGCCTCGCTGGCTTCTTGAAGGGCCATGACGGCTGAGCTCTGGAAGCGCAGATCGGTTTTGAAGTCCTGCGCGATCTCACGAACCAGACGCTGGAAGGGCAGCTTGCGGATTAGTAGCTCTGTCGACTTCTGATAGCGACGAATTTCTCGCAGCGCGACAGTTCCTGGTCTGTAGCGATGGGGCTTCTTAACGCCACCCGTAGCTGGGGCACTTTTACGGGCAGCCTTCGTTGCCAACTGTTTGCGGGGAGCTTTCCCTCCGGTGGACTTGCGGGCGGTCTGTTTCGTACGGGCCATGGCGCGAAAATGCTGCTCTACTACTGCTACCACTGTGGTGCTGTTCAAACGACGAATGATGACCAAAACATTTTTTTTTTTTACATTAATAGAATTTTTATTTAAACATTCTAGCCCTGTTACATAGCTACTTTTTTAACATTTTCAGGGATTCAACACGCAGTTTTTCAGCTCTTCTTAAGTATTTTTAGCTTTGGAAGCAATTGACATATCATGTTCGTATAAACATATTTTACAATACAACTATATAGTTGGATGATTTTAATTTGATAACCTAAAAATTGAAAAGAAACCTAAGAAAAAAGCTCACGTATGAGCTGGTACTCAGATGATTCTGCTGTTTGGCGATATAAATTATTGATTTCAAGTAATCTATCGTTAATCAAGGGAATGTTAGCCAAACGGTGAACTTCAATGGTGCTCGTGTCGATTGGAAGGTTGAGAATCATTTTTAAGTATTTGTTCTGGAGTGTCTGGATTTTTCGCCGATGCGTTGCAGCACAGGTCATCCATACTGGTGCAGCATATAGCAGCATGGGTTGCACAATCTGCTTGTAAACAGCAAGGCGATTTGTTATGGATAGCTTGGATTTTCGATTAATCAAAGGATACAGTTTTCTAAGCATGATTAAGCTCCGTTGAACGATTCCATCGATGTGTTGTCTGTAGAGCAATTTAGAGTCCATATTCAGACCTAAGTAGAGTACAACTCCTGACCATGGTATGTTCACTCCGCGTATTTGAACGGTTTTTGTCGGATTCAGCAACCGCTGGGAATTCCGATGAGGGAAGATCACGACCTGCGTTTTGGAAACATTTACGCAGATTTTCCAGTCTGTTAGGTAGCTGATGAAACAATCGAGGCCCTTTTGCAGGTTTCCAACAAGATGGTTGATGCTTCTACCGGCGTAGGAAATTGATGAGTCGTCAGCAAAAAAGGACAACTTTCCGCCACCCGGAAGCAGTGGGACATCAGCGGTGAAAATATTGTACAGGATGGGTCCCAATATGCTGCCCTGCGGAACTCCAGCTGGAACGTCATACACGTCGGAAAGTGTACCAAACAACGAGACTCTAGAGCTACGATGTGTAAGATAGCTCTGGATGATTTTTACCAGGTAAGTTGGAAAGTTGAAAGAGATTAACTTGTGAATCAAGCCGTCGTGCCACACATTGTCGAAGGCCTTCTCGACATCCAAGAAAGCCATGATGGTTGATTTGGAGACTGATTTATTCCTATTGATATTATTCGTCACCCGATGAAGCTGATGCACTGTTGAATGCCCTCTGCGGAAACCAAACTGTTCGTCTGGAAGCACGTTGTGGTCTTCAACATGGGCAAGGATGCGGGTGTGGATTGTTTTTTCGAATAGCTTGCTGAGTGATGTTAGCAAGCTTATCGGGCGGTAGCTGGATGAATTAGTCGGATCCTTTTCTGGTTTGAGTATGGGCATAACCTTGGCGAGTTTCCATTGGGAAGGGAAGTAGCTCAATGATAGGCAACAGTTGAAGAGTTTACAGAGTAACGATAATGCTTTGGGACCCAGTTTTTTCAAAACGATGTTGAACAACCCATCGAAACCAGGGGCTTTCATGTTACGAGTAAACTTGATGTTGGTTTTGACTTCATTTACGGTGATTAAAGCTTCATCGGGGACAACGTTTGGGGTGCGTTCTAAGTTGTTTACTGACACACGAACAATATTTTCTTTTGGACTTACAATACCATTGCCAAGAGCGTGCGAAGATTTAAAGTGCACTGATAGAGAATTCGCTTTTTCGAGTGGCGTAACAAGAAAGCTGTTACTCTCTTTCAACGGTGGGATCGGTCTGGGTTTATCCTTCATCACTTTAGCTACCCGCCAGAAGGGCCGTGAGTAGTTCGGTAGTCGCTTTAGATCGTTGGCAAAGTTGTTGTTTCTAATTTTGTCTAATCTAATTTTGATGATGCTTGATAATTTTTTAAAAAGGAACTTTCTTCTGACGTTTAAGGTGCGTTGGTACTGTCGTCTTATGATGTTTTTCAGTGCTATAAGCTTTTTGGTAGTATGGTCTAGCTGGATAAACTTACTTGAGATTGGAACAGTAGGGACGTTCAGATCCACCGATTCCTTCGCCAGTTGGGTGAAATACTCTAGCACTCTGTCAACATCGTCACTAGTCTCGATAGAAGTATCCTCGTCGATGCGGCTCTCGATGAAATTTGCAAATTGGTCCCAATTGACTCGATGGAAATTTTTTCGTGTGCTTCTCGAACGAGTGACTTCGGCACCAAAATCCAACACCACCGGTAGGTGGTCCGAGGATAAAGCAGTATGTGTTTCCGGAACAGAAAACCCTTCTGTTATGTTGGTCAGGAATATATCCAGTGTCGAGCCGATTCCAGCCGGCGAATAGAAGGTGGGCGTGTCCGGGTAAACGACGATGTAGTGCCCGTGTTGAGCATCAGCTGTAAGAATCTTACCGTTCATGTTTGACGAAGTGCAGCCCCATGCCGAAAAGCGAGCGTTGAAGTCACCAGCGATGATGAATTTAGAGTTGCAACGAGTTAGTTTTTGCAGGTCGTTCTTGAGTCGAACATCCGTGTTGTTGTTAGTTCTGGCTTGTTTCGGGCAGTATACAGCAACGAAGGTGATCTTGCCATGAGATGTGTCTACTTCGATACCAAGTGCTTCGATGAACGTCGTGTTGAAACTCGGGAGCATCCTGAATGAAATCTCTTTCCGAACTGCTATGGCGACACCTCCCCCTCCAGTAGAGGTGCGATCCAGTCGAGTGATGGTGTGATCAGGAAGACAGAAACTAGTATTCGGCTTCAGGTATGTCTCCGTGATTACTGCTATGTCGATGTTAACGGCTTGTAGGAATTCTGCTAATTCCAGTTTCTTGGAAGCCACCGAATGGGCATTCCAATTAAGGATTCTGAGCGATGAGCTGCCCATGACGGTAATAAAAGCGCATCATCACAGAGACTTGCTCCTGTGCTGTACGACAGGCACGTGTCTGCTTGTCCAATTCGATGAATAGGAAGGCGAGCTGATCCATCGTATACAATTCCCCGGGTGGGGGGCCGTTTGTTACTTGTGCGTACGTGCGAAAGCCTGGAGGGGAAGGCTTGAAGGACGTCGTCGGTTTCGATGTACGCGGGCGCTGGGGAGTAATCGGCAACATTGGTTCCAAGGCCGGAAAATCGTTGATGTTCAGATCCACGTCGCTCTTCCGCTTTGGTTGGCTTCGTTTCGACGTTTTCTTCCGCAGCTCAATGAACTCGGCTCGCTTTTTGCACGTTCGACTAGTGGAGAGGTGTTTTTCTTCACAGTTAAAACATTTAACCTCATACTTTTCCAGTAGGCACTCTTCCTTCGTATGGTTCTCGCCGCACTTCAGGCATCGAGCACGGATGTGGCAGTTTCTTGTACCATGCCCAAAGTTCAGGCAGTTGGAACATTGGGTCACGTCACGATGGACTGGCTTGTAGCGCTCCCACTCGATGATTATGTGAAAGAGCGCTTTGATGCCTTTTAGTTCGCTTAACGTTGTGGAACCTCTCTCCAGGTGCACGAGGTAAAGCTGATCGCGGTATGTGACATCTTCCAATTCTTGTCGTTTCATTTTATACACAGCTAACGGTTTCAGATTGTGTTCTTTTAATGCTTGCTGAAGCTCCTCTGTCAGCATATCCGGCAGACCGCGTAGCACAACCTTCAGCGGTTTGCTCGATGCGATGTCGTGCGTGAAGTACTCGAACTTCACCTGTTTGAGATAATTCTCAACAGCATTGTAGTGTGGCCTGGTGGGAACAATGATTTTATACCCGTTAGAACACAGGCGAATGGAAGCTTTGAGGCCGTGGCCGATCAAATTGTTGAAATCTGTTCTCAGTGTAGGCGGAAATCCCTTCACGTAGAAAGGGGGCAATTTCTCCTTTTTCTCGACCTCCTGGTTCGATAATGTAGCGAATTTATTTTTGGCTAGCAGCCGTTTCTTTGCAGCCTCATCTCCGTCGGCGCCTGGATCCAGCGGTCGCTTGGACACAGCAGAAGCCCCTACACCAGGGCACGTTTTTCCCATTACTTGGGACGAACCGAAAATTTCGAACAACGCGAAACAACCGAAAACAACTAGCTTAAAAACTTTCAAAAACGTGTCTACTCTCGGAGCGAGTCACACACAAACTCTCGATGACCAAAACAGACCGACCGATTTTTTTTATAGTCGCGAATAAACACTACTATATCGCCTGTCTCGCTCGTGTACGTGCCATGTGCCTTTTCGTTCTGTATACGGTTCGATTCGGCTACTATACTTCCCCCACCATTTCCATTCCGGAGCCAGTGTTGCCAGACTTGATTTTTTCAGCTTTTCATTAGATTTGCAAAAAAATATTCCTAAAAAGAAAAACTATGTATGAGCAAAAAAAATCGCCTAGAAATCAATAAAATTCCAACAGTAGAAGAATATCAAACAGAAATAGTTTGTTCATCAGTAACAATTTGTTCCATCATAGATCAGTATCAGATATCGATATTTAAGTACCATAGAAGCCAATATAACGTACCATGTAGACGGATGTATAGAAAATCTTTATAAGTTAAAAAAAAAAAACCCGTTTGTTTTTCGATTTACTTTTTCTTTCTTTCTTTTTCAGGAGAATCAATTTCCGGGCAATCGTTTTCCAGGGAAAATGCTACCATGTCAGCATTAGTCCGGATAAAGCAGATTTCGGCAATCCCAAGCTACTAAAACAGTGGCAACAGTGAACTTCGTGTTCGCGCTATTTCCCCTTCAAACCAACACATCACGAGTAAGCATATAGATAGCAAAATGGTAATCTACCTAGGCGGCGGCGACTGAGAATGTGTGTGCATCAGTATAAAAGCGCTACTCAATGGGCCGAATTGCAACATTCGGTATTGGAATCTCGCTGCTGCAGGTGTGCTGCGCTAGCCTACTAAGCTATTACCTACAACAACCAAGAAGATGACTGGCCGTGGCAAAGGAGGCAAAGGGCTCGGCAAGGGAGGCGCTAAGCGGCACCGCAAGGTGCTTCGTGACAATATCCAGGGCATCACCAAACCCGCCATTCGTCGTATGGCTCGACGTGGAGGAGTGAAGCGAATCTCCGGTTTGATATACGAGGAAACCCGTGGTGTGCTGAAGATTTTTCTGGAAAACGTTATCCGGGACGCTGTGACGTACACTGAACATGCCAAACGGAAGACCGTCACTGCGATGGATGTCGTCTATGCGCTTAAACGCCAGGGACGCACATTGTACGGTTTTGGTGGTTAAGCCCTACCACGACGTTCACAACACAAAAGGCCCTTTTCAGGGCCACCAAATGTTTAGAAAAAAGAATTAGTTTGAAATGTATCCTTCATATTTTCATTCATGTTGCAGGGGCGTACTGTTTAGTGTGCGATTTTGATTGATATGCGAGAGACCAGTGTTACGACAACGCGCTCAGTCGCTGGGTTTCCCTTTTTTTTTGTCGTGACTAACGACTTACCTTTCAATATAGGGGCCCCTTTTCAAAATTTCGGAAGAAAAATGATGTAAGATTTTGAACGCTTATATCTTTTGTTGTACTGAATGGATTTAATCAATTTCTTCGGCATTTTGTCGAAAATATTTGTACCAATGTTGTATTAAATTTTGGAATATGTAGGATATTCATTATCAACGGAAAAATAGTGTTTTGAAAAATCTTTCGAAAACGACTCGGAAAAGTGAAAATTTTCAGCCCATCCCGCACAGAGCCGTCAAAATGGTGCAGCGAATGAACAATAAAATAATGAAAAGTTTATATAAAGGTCCACTACATGTTTGTTCCTATGATTATTCGTATTGGGTTGCTTGACGAGAGCAGTTGGTGGGGGAAAGCCGGGATATTAATTTTGGTTAAGCCATTAGAAGTCGGACGGAAAGGAAAGGCTCATGCACGCCACGAGAACGAGCGAGAAAGCGATAGTAGTGCATATTAGCGAAAGCGTTACGTACATTTTGAACCTTATTAACTTTTCTTCTACAAAACGGATTGCCAATCTTGTTTCATAAATCGGAAGGAAAACGTTCAATGCTTGCTACCGATACGTTCTTTGCTATATAAAATTTGGTATAAAATTTGTTTAAATAGTAAAACTACTTTAAATGAAATCAACATTAATGATAAAACCTATAAATAGGGGTGTCGCAGCTTTTCTCAAAGCCAGACGTGTGTAAGACGCAGTGCATAACAGACGTGCGTGGTCGTGAGAAGCTGCATCGGACGACCAATCAAATCAGCTACCATCGGAGAGAAGAAGAAAAACGTTGGTAGAGGTGGTGGCGGTGAGAAGTCCAAAAAGCCAAAGGCTAAGAAACGCAGTCACTGAAAAGGCGGTAGTAACTGCCACTAAAAATGCCACCAAAACATCGAAGGCTGCAAAGCGTACTCATTCGGTGTGAGCTGCGAAAGGGGAAAGATCGTATGGATGTACGCAGTAAAAACAATCGTCGGCAAGGTTTGAATTGTTTTAAAAGATTCCCGTCTTGTATCAACATAGTTATCTACAAACCGTCCTTATTAGGACGAATACAAAATGGAAAAAGAATTCAATTAGAAAGTTTCTTTTATTAACTGGTATTAAATTTGCGCTTGGTAATTCTGTACTTTTACCAGTGAATCATAAGAAAATGTTTTTCTAATTTACAAACCCGAAGGTTTTTGCAAATCCTTCCAAAAAAATCAGTGAATGTGGCAACTCTACCCAGGGTGGCCAAATAGAATTCCTTAATATCGGTAGGGTCACTAAAAGTTTATCGGTAGTTATCGGTAGGCCGGGTTGTTGTCCCAAAAACGTAGTATTGACATAGAATTGTAAAATACTGACAACACAGATCTCAGACCAAATCCAACCCAAAAAATGAATGTTGGATGTGTCCACAATCAATAAAAATCGGTAGTTTTCGGTAGGAATAACAAAATATCGGTAGTTTTACCTTGGTCGTCTGTGAATCGGTAGGGAAGACCAAAATCGGTAGGACTACCGATAAATCGGTAGGTCTGGCCACCCTGACTCTACCACTAAGCGAAAGCTACACCAAAACGAATGATGAAAATATTTTCATTTATCGAACAAAAGGACGTCCTTCCATCTGCATTGTAAAGTCAATAAATAGGAACACCATGATGAAAATCGTGCTCATTCGGTGTGAGCTGCGAAAGGGGAAAGATCGTACGGATGTACGCAGTAAAAACAATCGTCGGCAAGGTTTGAATTGTTTTAAAAGATTCCCGTCTTGAATCAACATAGTTATCCACAAACCGTCCTTATTAGGACAAAGGCAAAATGGAAAAAGAATTTAATTAGAAAGTTTCTTTTATTAACTAGTATTAAGTTTGCGCTTGGTAATTCTGTACTTTTACCAGTGAATCATAAGAAAATGTTTTTCCAATCTACAAACCCGAAGGTTTTTGCAAATCCAAGAAAATCAGTGAATCTGGCAACTCTGCCACTAAGCGAAAGCTACACCAAAACGAATGATGAAAATATTTTCATTTATCGAACAAAAGGACGTCCTTCCATCTGCATTGTAAAGTCAATAAATAGGAACAGCTTGATGAAAAGTGTGCTCATTCGGCGTGAGCTGCAAAAGGGGAAAGATCGTACGGATGTACGCAGTAAAAACAATCGTCTGCAAGGTTTGAATTGTTTTAAAAGATTCCCGTCTTGAATCAACATAGTTATCCACAAACCGTCCTTATTAGGACGAAGGCAAAATGGAAAAACTAGGAGTGGGTAATGCCAGGGACGTAACCGCGGTGTTGACGTAGGACTAAACTTGGGCATATCATATGACATTCATGGATAATTTGAGCCAATGCACTTTTTGAATGAATGTTTACTGGAAATTTCATGTCGAATGAGATTGCCACATTCACTGATTTTCTAGGACTTGCAAAAACCTTCGGGTTTGTAGATTAATTTGATAAACATTTGCTTATATGAATCACTGGTAAATGTATACAAGAATTGACAGGCGCAAACTCAATTCAAGTTATTAAATGGAACTTTCTAATTCAATTCTTTCTCCTTTATGTTTTCATCCTAAAAAGAACGGTTTGTAGATAACTATGTTTGGTGATACCAGACGAGAATCCTTGCTAACGATTCTAACCTTGCCCGAATTCGCTTCTACTGCGTACATACACGAACATTCCCCTTTTGCAGCTCACATCGAATGAGCATTGTATGTCGGAATGCGATCTCTTTTATAAACTTCTTAGTGCAGATGGTAGTCCATCCCTTTGTGCGACAAATGAAAATATTTTCATCATTCGTTTTGGCGTGGCATTCGCTTAGTAGCAGGGTTGCCACATTCACTAATGTTCTAGAAAGATTTGCATTGTAGATTAATTCGATAAACATTGGTTTATATGTGTCATTGATAAAGTACAGCAGACTTGACAGGCGCAAACTCAATGCAAGTTATTAAATGGAACTTTCTAATTCAATTCTTTCTCCTTTATGTTTTCATCCTAAAAAGAACGGTTTGTAGATAACTATGTTTGGTGATACCAGACGAGAATCCTTGCTAACGATTCGAACCTTGCCCGAATTCGCTTCTACTGCGTACATACACGAACATTCCCCTTTCGCAGCTCACATCGAATGAGCATTGTATGTCGGAATGCGATCTCTTTTATAAACTTCTTAGTGCAGATGGTAGTCCATCCCTTTGTGCGACAAATGAAAATATTTTCATCATTCGTTTTGGCGTGGCATTCGCTTAGTAGCAGGGTTGCCACATTCACTAATGTTCTAGAAAGATTTGCATTGTAGATTAATTCGATAAACATTGGTTTATATGTGTCATTGATAAAGTACAGCAGACTTGACAGGCGCAAACTCAATGCAAGTTATTAAATGGAACTTTCTAATTCAATTCTTTCTCCATTATGTTTTCATCCTAAAAAGAACGGTTTGTAGATAACTATGTTTGGTGATACCAGACGAGAATCCTTGCTAACGATTCGAACCTTGCCCGAATTCGCTTCTGCTGCGTACATACACGAACATTCCCCTTTCGCAGCTCACATCGAATGAGCATTGTATGTCGGAATGCGATCTCTTTTATAAACTTCTTAGTGCAGATGGTAGTCCATCCCTTTGTGCGACAAATGAAAATATTTTCATCATTCTTTTTGGCGTGGCATTCGCTTAGTAGCAGGGTTTCCACATTCACTAATGTTCTAGAAAGATTTGCAAAAACCACCATTCAAAGCACGGCTAATTAATGCTTTTACAAAATCATTTCTATCAAAATTTACGGTAAAATCTACGGAATCTACTACACAATTGTTTTAATTATTTCCCAACACATCGCGCAAAAATCTGTTCCGTACAGCACAGCGCAAATAATTGACGTTGGAAAACAAATCGGCAACTTCAGCTGCCAAACACTTAGAAACGATCGAAGCATTTTTCCGTTAATATCACTTTTCTGACTCAAATTGTTGTAGGTATTTTATTGCTTCCGTCCAATTGGTCAGTTTATTGGTTTTATCGCACATTTTTCGGATATTATTATAGAAAATAACTAACCCGATAAGAGGGAAGTTATTTTCCAAAGCACGAAATGGAAATTTCAATTGTAATTCTTCTGAGAACGATTTTGTGGTCCTAATAAGGACCGTTTGTTGTGAATATCATTTCGCCGTTTCCCGCTCGGCATGATGATTATTCGCTTGGCATGGATAGCGCACAGATTGGTATTTTCCAACAAACTAACCAGGCAGGCCTCGCTGGCTTCTTAAAGGGCCATTACGGCTGAGCTCCGGAAGAGTAGGTTTTGAAATTCTGTGCAATCTCACGGACCAGGCACTGGAAGAGCAGCTTGCGAATTAGTAACTCTGTCCACTTCTGAGAGCAATGAATTTCACGCAGGGCGACGACTGTTCTTGGTTGGCAGCGATAAGGCAGTAGCTATGATTTGGTTGGTGGTCAAAATGCAGCTTCTCGTTGAGCAGCACACGTACGTGTGTTCTGCTCTGTGGCTTACACACGTCTGGCTTTAAGAAAAACTGTGACACCCATATTTATAGGTTTTAGCATTAATGTTGATTCGCATTAAAAGTAGTTTTTGAACTTTTTAAACAAGTTTTACATAGCAAACAAGGTATCAATAGCAAGCGTTGAACGTTTTCCTTTCGATTTATGAAACAAAATTAGTAATTCCTTTAGTAGGAGAAAAGTTATTAGAGTTCAAAGTGTACGTAACGCATCCGTTTTGAAAATTTTGAAATGACACCCAGTATAGTAAAGAAAGACGTAAGTCCTACGTCAAAAGAATTTAATTAGAAAGTTTCTTTTATTAACTAGTATTAAGTTTGCGCTTGGTAATTCTATACTTTTACCAGTGAATCAGAAAATGTTTTTCTAATCTACAAACCCGAAGGTTTTTGCAAATCCTTCCAAAAAAATCAGTGAATGTGGCAACTCTACCACTAAGCGAAAGCTACACCAAAACGAATGATGAAAATATTTTCATTTATCGAACAAAAGGACGTCCTTCCATCTGCATTGTAAAGTCAATAAATAGGAACAGCTTGATGAAAAGTGTGCTCATTCGGCGTGAGCTGCGAAAGGGGAAAGATCGTACGGATGTACGCAGTAAAAACAATC
Source organism: Topomyia yanbarensis (assembly GCF_030247195.1). NCBI lineage: Eukaryota > Metazoa > Arthropoda > Insecta > Diptera > Culicidae > Topomyia > Topomyia yanbarensis. Next base: position 59,126 of record NW_026683294.1, on the reverse strand, counting down.
GTCTGCAAGGTTTGAATTTTTTTAAAAGATTCCCGTCTTGAATCAACATAGTTATCCATAAACCGTCCTTATTAGGACAAAGGCAAAATGGAAAAAGAATTTAATTAGAAAGTTTCTTTTATTAACTAGTATTAAGTTTGCGCTTGGTAATTCTGTACTTTTACCAGTGAATCAGAAAATGTTTTTCTAATCTACAAACCCGAAGGTTTTTGCAAATCCTTCCAAAAAAATCAGTGAATGTGGCAACTCTACCACTAAGCGAAAGCTACACCAAAACGAATGATGAAAATATTTTCATTTATCGAACAAAAGGACGTCCTTCCATCTGCATTGTAAAGTCAATAAATAGGAACAGCTTGATGAAAAGTGTGCTCATTCGGCGTGAGCTGCGAAAGGGGAAAGATCGTACGGATGTACGCAGTAAAAACAATCGTCTGCAAGGTTTGAATTTTTTTAAAAGATTCCCGTCTTGAATCAACATAGTTATCCACAAACCGTCCTTATTAGGACAAAGGCAAAATGGAAAAAGAATTTAATTAGAAAGTTTCTTTTATTAACTAGTATTAAGTTTGCGCTTGGTAATTCTGTACTTTTACCAGTGAATCATAAGAAAATGTTTTTCCAATCTACAAACCCGAAGGTTTTTGCAAATCCTTCCAAGAAAATCAGTGAATCTGGCAACTCTGCCACGAATGATGAAAATATTTTCATTTATCGAACAAAAGGACGTCCTTCCATCTGCATTGTAAAGTCAATAAATAGGAACAGCTTGATGAAAATCGTGCTCATTCGGTGTGAGCTGCGAAAGGGGAAAGATCGTACGGATGTACGCAGTAAAAACAATCGTCGGCAAGGTTTGAATTGTTTTAAAAGATTCCCGTCTTGAATCAACATAGTTATCCACAAACCGTCCTTATTAGGACAAAGGCAAAATGGAAAAAGAATTTAATTAGAAAGTTTCTTTTATTAACTAGTATTAAGTTTGCGCTTGGTAATTCTGTACTTTTACCAGTGAATCATAAGAAAATGTTTTTCCAATCTACAAACCCGAAGGTTTTTGCAAATCCAAGAAAATCAGTGAATCTGGCAACTCTGCCACTAAGCGAAAGCTACACCAAAACGAATGATGAAAATATTTTCATTTATCGAACAAAAGGACGTCCTTCCATCTGCATTGTAAAGTCAATAAATAGGAACAGCTTGATGAAAAGTGTACTCATTCGGCGTGAGCTGCAAAAGGGGAAAGATCGTACGGATGTACGCAGTAAAAACAATCGTCTGCAAGGTTTGAATTGTTTTAAAAGATTCCCGTCTTGAATCAACATAGTTATCCACAAACCGTCCTTATTAGGAGAAAGGCAAAATGGAAAAAGAATTTAATTAGAAAGTTTCTTTTATTAACAAGTATTAAGTTTGCGCTTGGTAATTCTGTACTTTTACCAGTGAATCAGAAAATGTTTTTCTAATCTACAAACCCGAAGGTTTTTGCAAATCCTTCCAAAAAAATCAGTGAATGTGGCAACTCTACCACTAAGCGAAAGCTACATCAAAACAAATGATGAAAATATTTTCATTTATCGAACAAAAGGACGTCCTTCCATCTGCATTGTAAAGTCAATAAATAGGAACACCATGATGAAAATCGTGCTCATTCGGTGTGAGCTGCGAAAGGGGAAAGATCGTACGGATGTACGCAGTAAAAACAATCGTCGGCAAGGTTTGATTTGTTTTAAAAGATTCCCGTCTTGAATCAACATAGTTATCCACAAACCGTCCTTATTAGGACAAAGGCAAAATGGAAAAAGATGGGTTGGTAATGTATATGACATAACAGGGGTGTCGTGACCACACTTCGAAGCTATTTCAAATCTTGCAAAGCATAAATTGACATAATTTCAATGCTTGTTCCTTTATGAATGAAATGACAAATTTTCAGGTCAACGCGGCAATAACTTTGCAATTTATAGAACAATTTTATATTTTTAGTTATCATATATTAACTGTCATCTCTTCCAAACAACTTAACCCTCTGCTGCCAACCACGTGGTTGTGCAGGGTTAAGGAGAATCATTGTAAAATGTCCAATACATAATTTTATGTTGTTACCTCCACTAAAACCACTTCAGAACGCTCCCACCTGTCATACATGTACATTGTCTGCATGTTGAAATCATTATATGAAATTATTGACCTGTATTCAACGCGGAGAACTCGGTAATAAAATTGTTTTGCTGAATATACTAACGAACGGGATCCCCAGGAAAATTTCGCTGAGCCCGGTGAATCGAACTTAATGCGCAAAATTTAGCCATTTGAAGGAGATACAAGCAGAATTTTAAGAATATGAGCATCACGGTTATGTCCCGGACATTACCCGCCCCTAGTTTTTCGCTAAGCGTGTTCATTTCTGTACGGAAAAGATTCCGATGGCTGTTTCGAGAGATTTTAACATTGATATTTCAAAGCAAGAAAATTGTTCATTTCATGAATGAATGTCTCAACGAGCTTAGAATCCAGCGCATCCCCTATCAACGCAGACGCCAACAACAAAGGTTCTTTTCAGAACCACCATAATTATTATAAAGAATAACTTGAAACATTCCCACATATTTCATTGAGTATCATTCGATTTGAATTACAAGTCAAACGAGTAGTCACGACACTCCGGTTATGTCCTAGACATTACCCACCCATCTTTTTTTTTTCATATACGCATTTCCTTTTTCTTTCTCCTGAGCTTGCGTATCATGGGACAAAACTGCTCGTTTCTCGATAGCAACGAACCGCCGACCGACTCTTTTTTTCGCGCGCGCGTTTTAGCTTACCACGCTTTCACCTACCTGTCTACCTATGAATTTGCGTACCTTTAACTGGTCTGAATGATAAAAGTAAAGTTGATGGCTGGTGAGTTAGTACTGTATCAATCAGGAAGCAATTACAACACACACACACACACACACACACACACACACACACACACACACAGGAAGAGAGAGATTGAGCAACCGTAAAAAAAGTCCAGCTTGTGATCTGTGTCGGGGGACAATCGTTCCCATCGATGCGTGCGCTGAATGAAGCACCTGGGTGTGATGGTCGACGCGTGCGGTTTATCAGCTCACAGCCATGTCGACGACTATGTATGCGAGAAGTCTGCTACACAACGATGTAGCGAGTTGATCAGTACATACTAAATAATAGAATTTTGAGTTAGCCAAAGCAATTCGAAATAACACTGATGATTAGAGCACTAAAATCCAAATCCGCAACTAAAATGTTGGATTTTTTTCGAGGTATTTCTCTCTGTCTGTCTCTGCCGTCGAAACAAGAAAGCATTTCGCGAGCGCGTTGTACGGTTCTACGAGCAACACAAGAATCTCGGCGAAAAGTGCACGGTACAATATTTCAAAGGGGAAAACGTTGCGCCATCGACTGTTTACAACACCTTTCGACGCTGCAATCTCAATGCCGCTTGCCGGTTGATAAAAATTATTTTGGGTAAATATTTTGTTTTGCACGAAGCAAGTTACTTCCCTCGCAAAAAAAGCAAAAAAAAAAAAGAAAAAACACACAATCGTTCCCGAATACCCATTCGATTCCATTTGTACCCTAAAAAGCACAACCCGCTTCACAATTTGCTTCAGTGTTGCCCAATCGCAGATTTCTTCCGGATTTCGTTTTGAGAGCCACGAATTGCAAACAAGTGGACTGGTAGAAGATCACGAAATGTATTAGCAAAGTTGACATAGACGCCGTACTACGCGCCTGTTCCGACATCAAACGGAAGCTTCGCCGAACAGCATCCAATTACGGATCGGTTTGAAATGTTCACTAATTTTTGGCCAACAATGGAGAACGTATCTTCTAATTTCAATCAAATCGTTTGTCTTTTTTTTTTTTTTTGACAGGTTGAGAAAAAAAAATCCAAAATTTGTGTTGCCACCCGTTAACTTTTTGTGTTTTAGTAATTTTAATAACGAAAGTTTTCAGCAAAGGACCAGCCGACCGAAACGTTTTCCGCAGGTCGCCAAATTACGAGCACTTCCGCTCGAGCAAATATGTACAAAAATGAAATAATTTTATATAGAGAGAAGTTTTCTTTCGATTGGATAGCACCGAAAAGGTTTTCCAATTGCTAGAAGGTTCAAATTAACCTATTTTCCACAATTCAATTTGCACGTGCCGCCATAGTCGGATACATGATTTGATAATATTCGGCCATACGCTTAACACAGAATGTTCAGCGGGTGTTAGTTTGGACGGTGCGGACAGTGCAGTAAATTGAATGCAAACTTCCAGTGTACTTTTCACAAGCAGTAATTCAATTTTGGTTGATTTAAAACAACAGTCCGTAAAATTTTACCGGCACCGATCGAATAGTAACTTTCAACCGTCATCTACGCGTTCCCAAACAGAGCCGATGAATACGATCCTAAACAACAGACACCGGACCCCCGGTTATCATATTCGCAGACTTGCATCATCGTGCATCCATCAACTCGTCGTCTACAACTGTGTGTGGAAGAAAACCAAACCAAACGAACGCGCAATGGCTGAAACTGCTATCGACGTTGCTGCCACGGCCCCTGCCGTCGTCGCCTCTCCGCCAGCTGCCAAAGCACCACCGAAGCAGGCGGCCAAGGCTAGCAAGAGTGACGCCAAGAAACCGAAAAAATCTTCAACCCATCCACCAGTGAGTGAGATGGTTCTGGCTGCCATCCGGACCCTGAAGGAACGGAGCGGATCATCACTGCAGGCGATCAAAAAGTACATCGCCGTCAACTACATGTGTGACGTCGCCAGGCTGGCTCCGTTTATCCGGAAGGCTTTGAAAACGGGTGTCGAGAAGGGAAACATCACCCAGACCAAGGGTACCGGTGCTTCCGGATCGTTTAAGGTGACGGTCGAAGCAAAGAAACCGGCTGGCGATAAGAAACCACCATCGGGTGCAGCGAAAAAACCGAAGAAATCGGCTACTAAATCCGGGGAGAAGAAAAATCCGCCGGCTGGTGGTGGTGAGAAGACCAGCAAGCCCAAGGCGGCGATCGCGGCCGCTAAGAAATCGGCTACGAAGAAAGCGAAAGCTGCTGCCCCTGCAAAGGCGGTAACGGCTGCCACTAAACAGAAAGCCACCAAACCATCGAAGGCTGCAGCGAACAAGCCGAAGGCACCTAAGCCAAAGAAGGCCGCCACCGCCCCGAAGAAGGTCACCGCCGGCAAGAAGTAAATTCCCGACAACGTGCGCGTCCTCCCAAAACAACAGTCCTTTTCAGGACTAACAAAATTGTAAAGAATTGATTGATGCTTATTTTCCGTCAATGCTCCGTTCCCCCCATGAGTTTTCTAGCTTGAGCAGCACACCCGCATTCAACTGGCCCGCCGATTGGCAAGATAAATCAGTCGTTAGTTTGATTAAACAAATCACTATAGTAAATAGGCGCGGTTTCTTGCTCAGATAAACGTACGTACAGGTAAATTAATAGCAGGCCGTGGTTTTCTGTTGCCTTAACAAACAAACAAACAAACAGAGCAAGTATAATATTACTCTGATTAGCAAACAACGCGCTTATTTTGGCTATAATAAAACAGAGAAAAATTGGCTGGCACAATAAACAAACGAACGAACGATAATTACCGATTTTTTAGCCTAAATTGGCGAACGTATTGTATTGATCGATCAACTTTGAGATTACAAATTGTGTTGGGTACGGTTTCTACGAAGATCAAAAGTTTGAAGACTGGGAAGTTTATTGTATTAACAAGTATGATCCAGAAGTGTGTTCTTTTTGCGGCAGAATTTTCTCACACGCTGGGGGTCGGTCATATAATGGGCTGTTTTAAACTGAATAGAATAGACGACAAAAAGACCGTTTTCCGTCTTAACGAAAAACAGTCAACTAGCGCGGTAAGGGGAAAGACTACTTCCACAAACTACAGCAAAACACATTTGATTAGAAAAATGGACAGAGAAAAAAATGACAACCTTTTTAGCTCTAATGAAACAAACAAACAACAACAACTAATGTTTATATAAACTATGTGTACATTTCAATTCAACTCTTTACCAGAACGTGTTTTGGTGGCCCTGAAAAGGGCCGATGACGATGGTGTGTGACATCCGGCGGCGGGGCGGGCGACGATTTACTTCGAGCTGGTATACTTGGTAACGGCCTTGGTACCTTCCGATACGGCATGTTTGGCCAGCTCGCCCGGTAACAGCAAACGAACGGCGGTCTGTACCTCGCGGGAGGTGATCGTCGACCGTCGGTTGTAATGGGCCAGACGAGATGCTTCGTTAGCAATACGCTCGAAGATGTCGTTCACGAAGCTATTCATGATGCTCATCGCCTTCGACGAGACACCGGTGTCCGGATGGACCTGCTTCAGCACCTTGTAGATGTAGATAGCGTAGCTTTCCTTGCGGCGTTGCTTTCGCTTCTTCTTCTCTCCTCCTCCTGCTTTTGTGGCGATGTTCTTCTGTGCCTTGCCACCGCCGCCGCCGGATTTTTTCACAGCCTTTCCGCTGGCTTTCGGTGCCATAGTAACGACGTGGTTGTGCTGCTGTTAACGCTCTCGATGCGAACTGCGCTGACTGATTGGTAGCAAAAATCACTACATATCGCTTATATACGATCGTGTAGCGAGACGAAGGTTCGTCCTTTTTTGTGTTTAGCGCGTTTCGTTCGTTCGCTACTCCGCCCCTTTGGCGAACGATGTGCAATGAAGCGAATGCATAACAAGGGGTGCTGTGTGCGCGAGTGGCATCAGTGTTACTCGTATTGTCTACGTGACTACACACGCATAAACCTACGACAATGTCTGCACGCGGTAAAGGAGGAAAAGCGAAGGGAAAGCCAAAATCCCGCTCAGTTCATGCCGGTCTCCAGTTCCCTGTTGGCCGAATTCACCGTCTGCTGAGGAAGGGAAATTATGCTGAACGTGTCGGTGCCGGAGCACCAGTATACTTGGCAGCTGTAATGGAATATCTTGCCGCCGAAGTACTGGAGCTGGCAGGAAACGCTGCCCGCGATAACAAAAAGACCAGAATCATCCCCCGTCATCTGCAGCTGGCCATTCGAAATGACGAAGAGCTAAACAAACTGCTCTCCGGCGTGACCATTGCCCAGGGTGGCGTGTTGCCTAACATACAGGCCGTTCTGCTGCCGAAGAAGACTGAAAAGAGGGCCTCCGCAGCAACCTAAATCCCGCTCCTTTCTAGCCGAAAAAACCGCCCTTTTCAGGGCGACTATTTTCTTCTGATAAAAAGAGTTAATTTGATTTTCACTCCGATAATCATCAACGTACATTTCTGTGAGCATTGCACAAGTTTCTTTGCAATGCTCGTCAGACACTTAATAATAATTATCATGGCATTGACGATTTCATTTAACCCCGCACTCTTATCTCTCAAAAGTTCTCACTCATCGAATTGATGCTAAATCACAAATCGGCCGCGCAAGTTTTCCCTCAATGGGTCCTCTGTTTTGCACACGCTACTACTGTCGATCGGTACGAGGTGGTGCTGGCAAAAAATCCCCCCATCCGCGTGCTTTCTAACACACGCACACACACAGCCATGCAGGTGCCTGAGCATTGTTGGAGGGAAACGGATAATTTCTGCTAATAATTCTTAGTAAAATATGATTGGTTGGTCCTGAAAAGGACCGTTTGTTGCTGTTTTTTTTTCGTTCTGGGCACACACCAAATTTAGGCCCGCTCCCCACGGATCCGGCGAGCCAGTTGGATGTCTTTCGGCATGATGGTCACTCGCTTGGCATGGATAGCGCACAGATTGGTATCCTCGAACAAACCAACCAGGTAAGCCTCGCTGGCTTCTTGAAGGGCCATGACGGCTGAGCTCTGGAAGCGCAGATCGGTTTTGAAGTCCTGCGCGATCTCACGAACCAGACGCTGGAAGGGCAGCTTGCGGATTAGTAGCTCTGTCGACTTCTGATAGCGACGAATTTCTCGTAGCGCGACGGTTCCTGGTCGGTAGCGATGGGGCTTCTTAACGCCACCCGTAGCTGGGGCACTTTTACGGGCAGCCTTCGTTGCCAACTGCTTGCGGGGAGCTTTCCCTCCGGTGGACTTGCGGGCGGTCTGTTTCGTACGGGCCATGTCGCGAAAATGCTGCTCTACAGTAGTAGCTACCACTGTGATGCTGTTCAAACGACGAATGATGACCAAAACAGTTAGTTAGTTAAAATGATCTTTATTTTACTCTTTTGTTTTTATACATAGTGTTTACATTTAAGTGATACAGTTTTCCTTTTCATCTTTGTTGTAATGATTTGTCTTATACTATTTTTCGTTATTTCAATTTACATTGATGCTATTCTGCCGATTTTACGGAACTTGTTTGATTTATAAATAACTTAACCTAACTTAATCTACTATTTACAACTAATCCTACTATTTACAAATGTACAAGCTTTATACAGAGTATAATTGGTTGATGAGTAAATGTTCAGACATTAAACATTTTTGTTTGAATTTAGTTTTTAGCTTCTCAAAGCGACTCTCTAGTAGGTCTATACCGGCCAGTTGATGTACAGTAGTTGTTCTGGTACCGTAGGGTAGGTCCAGTATCATTCGCAATGTTTTGTTCTGAGTTACCTGCAATTTTTTCTTGTGCGAAGCTGCACAAAAGTCCCAGACTGGGGCGCCGTATTCGATTACTGGACTGATTATTTGTTTAAATACAGCCAGCTTGTTTTTCAGCGACAGCCTAGATCGCCGACATATTAGTGGGTAGAGGCGGTTTATCAGGATGGAGCATTTGTTCCTAGTCTTTTCAACTTGTTGGCGGAATAGCAGCTTGGAATCAAGGATTAGGCCAAGGTAAATAGCTTCGAGAGACCAGTTAATGGGATGGCCATCTAGAATTATTTTGCAGTTTTCCGGGGGGTCCAGTTTGGGGGATTGGCGGTGTTTGAAAATTATTGCTTGGGTTTTGGGCAAGTTTAATTTAATTTTCCACTTCGACATATACTCAGTGTATGTGTTCAAGCATCGTTGTAGTTTGCTTTTAATTTCTTTTGGTTGCCTTCCTCCAACGAGTATTGCAGTGTCGTCGGCAAATAGCGATAGGAAGCAACCACCGGGTAGGGGCGGAATGTCTGAAGTGAACATACTGTACAGAATTGGACCCAGCAGACTTCCTTGGGGAACCCCCGCTGGGATTTGGAACGGTTGGGATACCGTGCCCTGCAATGAAACTTGGTAAGATCTGTTCTGGAGATAATTGCGGATTATTTTGATTAGGAACAATGGTACATTCTGTTCGCTTAATTTGTATATGAGCCCATTATGCCAGACGTTGTCGAAAGCTTTTTCAACATCTAACAACGCCATGCCGGTCGATTTAGATATCGTGCGGTGTTTTTTGATAATGTTTACTACTCTCAGTAGCTGATGAGTAGTAGCATGACCCTTGCGGAATCCGAACTGCTCTGGGAGGAAGATATTGTTTCTATCGATGACAGTCATTAGTCGGTCCAGCAAAAGTTTTTCAAAAAGTTTACTGATGGAGGAAAGCAAACTTATTGGACGGTAACTCGCAGCAGACGTGGGATCTTTTCCAGGTTTCAGGATGGGGATGATTTTGGCTCGCTTCCACTCAGATGGGAAATAGTGCAGCTCGAGACATTTGTTAAAAATGCTACTGATAAGTGTTACAACTTTTAGGGTCAGCTTTTTGTACACTATGTTAAAGATTCCATCGAATCCGGGGGCTTTCATATTTCTAGTGGATTTTATAGCAGATTGCACTTGTTCAACCGTAATTTGCTGATCTGGAGGGATAACACAAGGGGTGTCGTCAAGGGTTTGAACTCGCTGCCTAACTTGTTGCTCTAGCGGGCTTATTATTGTAGCTCCGAGGTTATGAGAGTGCTGTAAATTTTCACCAATCGCATTGGCTTTATCAAGGGGTGATAACAATGTTGAGCCGTTTATCTTCAAGGGCGGGACTGGTCTAGGTTTAGTTTTTAGGACCTTAGCTATTTTCCAGAAGGGTTTAGAATAGTCTTTTAGGGCTTCTACATCTTTGGCAAACTCATCATTTTTGATACTATCTACTCTACTACGAATTAACTTGTTCAGTTCGGTCAAACTAGCTTTTTTGTTCAAATCACCTGTCCTTTGAAACTGGCGCCTATGTATATTTCTCAGACGGATCAGGAATTGGGTGTGAGAGTCGATGGCGATGAACTTACCACGCACTGGTGTCCTTCGGATGCACAATCTGTCGGCTTCATCGATGGCTAGATTAAGGTTCGTCAGCGCGTTGTCTATATCATCTGTAGAGTTGAGTGGAGGGGCCTCATCCACACGGGAGTCCACTATACGTTGAAAGTTCACCCAGTTGACATTATGGTAGTCCTTGCGTTGTTGCTGTGCTAATACGGTGACATTTCCTCCATATTCGCATACCACCGGGTAGTGATCGGAGCTGAGTACATCGAGGGTTACTGGTTTGGAAACTTCGACGTTGGACAGGAAAATATCTAGAGTTGACGTGGTGCCTGACGGTGACAGGAAGGTTGGCTCATCCGGATAATGAACGGTGTAATATCCCAGCTGGGCATCGTCGAAGAGGATCTTCCCATTGATGTTGTGGCGATTGTTCTTCCAAAGGTAATGACGTGCGTTCAGGTCTCCTCCAACAATGAATTTAGAGCGGCCTCGCGTGAGTTTGGCGAGGTCGTTTTTGAATCGTCGTGACGAGCCGTTGGCAATCTTACACTGTTTGGGGCAGTACACTACAATGATTTTGATGTATCCAGATGCTGTTTCTATTTCAATGCCCAGAGCCTCAATGACTGACGTGCCGTGATGCGGAAGGACTGCAAACTTTATTCCCTTTTTGATGATGATCGCTACACCTCCATTTGCCGAGTGGTTACGGTCTAGGCGGATGGTTGTGTATTCCATAATCGAGAAGGCGACGGACGGTGAAAGGTGGGTTTCTGTGATGAGAGCAACATCTATCTCTTGGGAGCGAATGAAATCCACTAGCTCCAGTTTTTTCGCCCTGATAGAGCGAGCGTTCCAATTTAATATTTTTAGTGGTTTAGCAGCCATAGCGGATCACCATAAGACCCAGGACCTGGATCTGTTCCTGTCTGGTGCGACACTGCTGCAATTTTCCACACATCTCTGTGAAAATATTCATTAATTGCTCTGGTGCAAACTTCTGGGGAAGATCGTCTTCGCAGGAGTTAGGCGCTTGCGTTTGAGTTTGATTGGGACTGTTTATTGTTGTCCAAACTGGCAGTGGTTCCGAAGGCACAATTACGGTTGGTGGATTTGGAGTTGTTGAGCGAGCTGGTGGAAGTGACGGAAAATCAGCTGGAGCGAACACCGGAGCAAGCACTGGTGCATTTCTCTTTCTCCCTGGTTGATTTTTCGTTGAAGCTTGTTTGCGAATTTCTTTGTACACCTCGCGCTTGGGGCAGGATCGGTCCGATCCGCGATGGTTGGCCCCGCAGTTCGCGCATTTGTATTTGACTGCGCCTTCGACTAGACAGTCGAGCGTAGTGTGGCCTAGCCCACAATTTCCACAACGCGGTTTGACGTTGCAGTTTTTGGTGCCATGCCCAAAGTTTAGGCATCTTTGGCACTGTGTGACGTCGCGGATTGGACGATACGATTCCCATCTAACGATGACTGATCCGATGGAGCGCACTGCTTGTAAAGCGCTCAGCGTAGTTGTTCCCTTGGCGAAGTTTACCAGGTAAAGGCAGTCACGAAAAGATTTTTTGTTTTCACGACGTTTCATCTGGACGACGCTCACTACGATTAGTTTGTAGTGGTTTCTAAGTTCCATTTCGATGTCCTCCGTTTTCATTTTCGGTAAACCTTTTACCACTACTTTAAATGGTTTTTCAGTCGCAATGTCGTGGGTGAAAAATTCAGCATTGGACTTTTTTAGATAGTCCGTAACTTTTATGAATTCACTTTTGGTGCGTACCGTAATCTTGTTGCCGATCCCGCATATTTTGAATTCGGCTGTAACTCCGAGTGTTTTCATTGCCTTGATTGTTCTCTCCAATGATAAAGACGTCACCATGATCGGCGGTAATTTCATTTTTGTCTCCGGTACGGGAGAATTCGAGCGGGGTTCGCGGAAAGATGATCCGAAACCATTCATCTCGCTATTGTTTGTCGCTGTTGCTGTATCGTTATCACCCTGCTCACTGCAGAAATTGATTACTTTAGGGCGCGGTTTCTTTTTTTGTACCCGTACGTCAGGGCGATCGTCTCCCGGGGAGCTGTTGGCCTTAGCAAGAGCTGGGCTCAGGCTCTGCTTCTTTTTCCTTTTACCCATTAGGAATGAGTAATCGTCGTGGTCGTCGTCGGTCGAGCAAAATTTCCAAAAATACACTTTTCTTCTCTTCTACTATTAAAACGTCCTCACTTGGGGACTGCCAAACACGGAATCTGTGATGACCAAAACAGACCGACCGATTTTTTTTATAGTCGCGAGTACACACTACTATCGCCTGTCTCGCTCGTGTCCGTGCCATGTGCCTTTTCGTTCTGTATACGGTTCGATTCGGCTACTATACTTCCCCCACCATTTCCATTCCGGAGCCAGTGTTGCCAGGCTTGAATTTTTCAGCTTTTCATCAGATTTGCTAAAAAATATTCCCAAAAAGAAAAACTGTATGTATGAGCAAAAAATCGCCTAGAAATCAATAAAATTCCAACAGTAGAAGAATATCAAACCAGAAATGGTTTGTTCAACAGTAACAATTTGTTCCATCATAGATCAGTATCAGATATCGATATTTAAGTACCATAGAAGCCAAAATAACGTACCATGTAGACGGATGTATAGAAAATCTTTAAAAATCTTTTAAAAAAACCCGTTTGTAGAGTAGAGTCTGCTATTTTCGATTTACTTTTTCTTTCTTTCTTTTTCAGGAGAATCAATTTCCGGGCAATCGTTTTCCAGGGAAAATGCTACCATGTCAGCATTAGTCCGGATAAAGCAGATTTCGGCAATCCCAAGATACTAAAACAGTGGCAACAGTGAACTTCGTGTTCGCGCTATTTCCCCTTCAAACCAACACATCTGCAAGCATATAGATAGCCATGGTAATCTACCTATGCCAGCGCGGCGGCGACTGAGAATGTGTGTGCATCAGTATAAAAGCGCTACTCAATGGGCCGAATTGCAACATTCGGTATTGGAATCTCGCTGCTGCTGCTACTGCTGCAGGTGTGCTGTGCTAGCCTACTAAGTTATTACCTACAACCAAGAAGATGACTGGCCGTGGCAAAGGAGGCAAAGGGCTCGGCAAGGGAGGCGCTAAGCGGCACCGCAAGGTGCTTCGTGACAACATCCAGGGCATCACCAAACCCGCCATTCGTCGTCTGGCTCGACGTGGAGGAGTGAAGCGAATCTCCGGTTTGATATACGAGGAAACCCGTGGTGTGCTGAAGATTTTTCTGGAAAACGTTATCCGGGACGCTGTGACGTACACTGAACATGCCAAACGGAAGACCGTCACTGCGATGGATGTCGTCTATGCGCTTAAACGCCAGGGACGCACATTGTACGGTTTTGGTGGTTAAGCCCTCTACCGTTCACGACAACACAAAAGGCCCTTTTCAGGGCCACCAAATGTTTAGAAAAAAGAATTAGTTTGAAATGTATCCTTCATATTTTCATTCATGTTGCAGGGGCGTACTGTTTAGTGTGCGATTTTGATTGATATGCGAGAGACCAGTGTTACGACAACGCGCTCAGTCGCTGGGTTTCCCTTTTTTTTTTTCATATACGCATTTCCTTTTTCTTTCTCCTGAGCTTGCGTATCATGGGACAAAACTGCTCGTTTCTCGATAGCAACGAACCGCCGACCGACTCTTTTGTTCGCGCGCGCTCGTTTCAGCTTACCACGCTTTCACCTATCTGTGTCTACCTATGAATTTGCGTACCTTTAACTGGTCTGAAAGTTAGGTAAAGTTGATGGCTGGTGAGTTAGTACTGTATCAAACAGGAAGCAATTACAACACACACACACACACACACACACACAGGGAGAGAGATTGAGCAATCGTAAAAAAGACCAGTTTGTGATCTGCGTCGGGGGACAATCGTTCCCATCGATGCGTGCGCTGAAGCACCTTCGATGTGATGGTCGACGCGTGCGGTTTATTAGCTCACAGCCATGTCGACGACTATGTATGCGAGAAGTCTGCTACAGAACGATGTAGCGAGTTGATCAGTATATTCTAAATAATAGAATTTTGAGTTAGCCTAAGCAATGCGAAATAACACTGATGATTAGTGCACTAAAATCAAAATCCGCAACTAAAATGTTGGATTTTTTTTCAAGGTATTTCTCTCTCTCTCTCTCTCTCTCTCTCTCTCTCTGCCGTCGAAACAAGAAAGCATTTCGCAAGCGCGTTGTACGGTTCTACGAGCAACACAGGATCCCCCGGCGAAAAGTGTACGGTACAATATTTTAAAAGCGAAAATGTTGCGTCATCGACTGTTTACAACACCTTTCGACGCGGCAATCTCATTGCCGCTTGCCGGTTGATAAAAATTATTTTGCGTAAATATTTTGTTTTGCACGAAGAAAGCTGTTTGCCTGGCCAAAAAAACACAATCGCTCCCGAATGCCCATTCGATCCCATTTGTACCCTAAAAATCACAGCCCGCTTCACAATTTGCTTCAGTGTCGCCCTATCGCCGATTTCTGCGGGAGTTTTTTTTGTTATGAGAGCCACGAATTGCAAACAGTTGATTGGTAGAAGATCACGAAATGCATTAGCAAAGTTGACGTAGACGCCGTACTACGCGCCTGTTCCGACATCAAACGGAAACTTCGTCGAACAGCATCCAATTACGGATCGGTTTGAAATGTTCACTAATTTTTGGTCAACAATGGAGAACGTATCTTCTAATTTCGATTTCAATCAAATCGTTTGTCTTTTTTTTTTTTTGACAGGTTGCGAAAAAAAAAAATCCGAAATTTGTGTTGCCACCCGTTAGCTTTTTCTTTTTAGTAATTTTAATAACGAAAGTTTTCAGCAAAGGACCAGCCGACCGAAACGTTTTCCGCAGGTCGCCAAATTACGAGCACTTCCGCTCGAGCAAATATATACAAAAATGAAATAATTTTATATAGAGAGAAGTTTTCTTTCGATTGGATAGCACCGAAAAGGTTTTCCAATTGCTAGAAGGTTCAAATTAACCTATTTACCACAATTCAGTTTGCACGTGCCGCCATAGTCGGATACATGATTTGATAATATGCGCCCATACGCTTAAAATAGAATGTTCAGCGGGTGTTAGTTTGGACGGTGCGGACAGTGCAGTAAATTGAAAGCAAACTTCCAGTGTACTTTTCACAAGCAGTAATTCGATTCGAGTTGATTTAAAACAACAGTCCGTAAAATTTTACCGGCACCGATCGAATAGTAACTTTCAACCGTCATCTACGCTTTCCCAAACAGAGCCGATGAATACGATCCTAAACAACAGACACCGGGCCCTCGGTTACCATATTCGCAGACTTGCATCATCGTGCATCGTCCATCCATCAATTCGTCGTCTACAACTGTGTGTGGAAGAAAACCAAACGAAACGAACGCGCAATGGCTGAAACTGCTATCGACGTTGCTGCTACGGCCCCTGCCGTCGTCGCCTCTCCGCCAGCTGCCAAAGCACCACCGAAGCAGGCGGCCAAGGCTAGCAAGAGTGACGCCAAGAAACCGAAAAAATCTTCAACCCATCCACCAGTGAGTGAGATGGTTCTGGCTGCCATCCGGACCCTGAAGGAACGGAGCGGATCATCACTGCAGGCGATCAAAAAGTACATCGCCGCCAACTACATGTGTGACGTCGCCAGGCTGGCTCCGTTTATCCGGAAGGCTTTGAAAACGGGTGTCGAGAAGGGAAACATCACCCAGACCAAGGGTACCGGTGCTTCCGGATCGTTTAAGGTGACGGTCGAAGCAAAGAAACCGGCTGGCGGCGATAAGAAACCACCATCGGGTGCAGCGAAAAAACCGAAGAAATCGGCTACTAAATCCGGAGAGAAGAAAAATCCGCCGGCTGGTGGTGGTGGTGAGAAGACCAGCAAGCCAAAGGCGGCGATCCCGGCCGCTAAGAAATCGGCTGCGAAGAAAACGAAAGCTGCTGCCCCTGCCAAGGCGGTAACGGCTGCCACTAAACAGAAAGCCACCAAACCATCGAAGGCTGCAGCGAACAAGCCGAAGGCCCCTAAGCCAAAGAAGGCCGCCACCGCCCCGAAGAAGGTCACCGCCGGCAAGAAGTAAATTCCCGACAACGTGCGCGTCCTCCCAAAACAACAGTCCTTTTCAGGACTAACAAAATTGTAAAGAATTGATTGATGCTTATTTTCCGTCAATGCTCCGTTCCCCCCATGAGTTTTCTAGCTTGAGCAGCACACCCGCATTCAACTGGCCCGCCGATTGGCAAGATAAATCAGTCGTTAGTTTGATTAAACAAATCACTATAGTAAATAGGCGCGGTTTCTTGCTCAGATAAACGTACGTACAGGTAAATTAATAGTAGGCCGTGGTTTTCTGTTGCCCTAGCAAACAAACAGAGCAAGTATAATATTACTCTGATTAGCAAACAACGCGCTTATTTTGGCTATAATAAAACAGAGAAAAATTGGCTGGCACAATAAACAAACGAACGAACGATAATTACCGATTTTTTAGCCTAAATTGGCGAACGTATTGTATTGATCGATCAACTTTGAGATTACAAATTGTGTTGGGTACGGTTTCTACGAAGATCAAAAGTTTGAAGACTGGGAAGTTTATTGTATTAACAAGTATGATCCAGAAGTGTGTTCTTTTTGCGGCAGAATTTTCTCACACGCTGGGGGTCGGTCATATAATGGGCTGTTTTAAACTGAATAGAATAGACGACAAAAAGACCGTTTTCCGTCTTAACGAAAAACAGTCAACTAGCGCGGTAAGGGGAAAGACTACTTCCACAAACTACAGCAAAACACATTTGATTTGAAAAATGGACAGAGAAAAAAATGACAACCTTTTTAGCTCTAATGAAACAAACAAACAACAACAACTAATGTTTATATAAACTATGTGTACATTTCAATTCAACTCTTTACCAGAACGTGTTTTGGTGGCCCTGAAAAGGGCCGATGACGATGGTGTGTGACATCCGGCGGCGGGGCGGGCGACGATTTACTTCGAGCTGGTATACTTGGTAACGGCCTTGGTACCTTCCGATACGGCATGTTTGGCCAGCTCGCCCGGTAACAGCAAACGAACGGCGGTCTGTACCTCGCGGGAGGTGATCGTCGACCGTCGGTTGTAATGGGCCAGACGAGATGCTTCGTTAGCAATACGCTCGAAGATGTCGTTCACGAAGCTATTCATGATGCTCATCGCCTTCGACGAGACACCGGTGTCCGGATGGACCTGCTTCAGCACCTTGTAGATGTAGATAGCGTAGCTTTCCTTGCGGCGTTGCTTTCGCTTCTTCTTCTCTCCTCCTCCTGCTTTTGTGGCGATGTTCTTCTGTGCCTTGCCACCGCCGCCGCCGGATTTTTTCACAGCCTTTCCGCTGGCTTTCGGTGCCATAGTAACGACGTGGTTGTGCTGCTGTTAACGCTCTCGATGCGAACTGCGCTGACTGATTGGTAGCAAAAATGACAATTTTTTTTTTTTTTGACAATTAAAGTTTTATTGGTTAATTTCGGTTTACATTTCTGTATGTTTTACATAGTAAGTGATACAGCTTTGCTTTTCATCTTCGTTTTGATTGTGTATATACATTTTTAAATTTTTTCTTTCGATATGGTAGTGGGTCAACTTTTGCAGTTATGTTATTTAACTTAAGACTACTTATACTAACTTAACCTAAATATTAAACAAACTGTTAATTAGTGGGAATTCCGAAGTGGAACACTTTTCTATAAATTTGCTTCGTATAGCGTTGATACTTTCTCCTATAGTTTTTATTTCTGCTAGCTCGTGAATTGTTGTAGTGCTCGTATGCCATGGAAGATCCAGAATCATTTTTATACATTTGTTTTGTTGAACCTGCAGCTTGTTTTTATGAGTATTTGCACACCTTTGCCATATTGGCATGGCATAACACATTGTGGGCAGAATGATTTGTTTATACACGGCTATTTTGTTTTTAATGTTTAGTGTTGATTTTCTTTTAATCAGAGGATATAATTTCTTCACTAATAGGCTGCATTTATTCCTGGTCTTTTCGATGTGGGAACTGAAGAGCATCTTTTTGTCGAACGTGAGTCCCAAGTACACTACCTCATTGGACCATTCAATTTGAGTGCCATTTACTTTTATTTTACAGTCCGCAGGTGGAATGTGCTTGGGGGAGAGGCTCAATGGGAACAGTATTGCTTGTGTTTTAGCCGCATTTATTTTTATTTTCCATGTGTCCATGTACGTTGTAATAGTGGCGAGGCAATCCTGGAGTTTCTTCGTTAGCTGTCGCGTTTTACGGCCCTTACATAGGACAGCAGTATCGTCGGCGAAAAGACACAGTTGGCATCCTTCAGGCAATCGGGGGAAGTCAGAGGTGTAGAGACTATATAGTATAGGGCCGAGTAGGCTGCCCTGTGGAACTCCAGCAGGGATATCAAATGCATCAGACTGAGTGTTGAGGATTGAAACATGGAATTTTCTATTTTTTAGGTAGTTTTGGACTATCTTGATCACATAGTTGGGAAAATTGTACCGGTACATTTTGAATACTAGAGCGTCGTGCCAAACATTATCAAATGCTTTCTCCACGTCCAGTAACGCCATGGCTGTGGATTTGGATACTGCTTTGTTTCTATCGATGGTATTCGTAACCCTTTGAAGCTGTTGCGTTGTCGAGTGGCCTTTACGAAAACCGAATTGTTCCGGAAGCAGAATGTTGTTCATCTCAATGTGCTGTAGAACTCTATCCAAGATTAACCTTTCGAACAATTTACTGAAGGACGACAGTAAGCTGATGGGGCGATAGCTAGAAGGGCTGGTGGGGTCCTTACCAGGCTTCAGTATCGGCACAACTTTCGCTGTTTTCCATGCCGATGGAAAGTAGTGAAGATCCAAACATCTGTTCAGTATTCGTGCTATACAGGCATGGGCGTTGGTACTGAGCTTTTTCAGCATGAGATTTAGTATCGCGTCGAAACCAGGTGCCTTCATATTCTTGCAAATTTTCAGTGCAGATGTTACCTGTTCGCTAGTAATTTTCCTATTAGTGGGAACATAGCATGGCGTAGCTTGCAAAGTGAGGATTGTTTCTCGAACAGCTTGTTCCATGGGGCTAACCATCGAATTGCCTAGATTGTGTGAGCTAAGGATATGCTCCCCAATAGCATTAGCCTTTTCCACTGGTGTAATCATGGTAATGTTATTTGATTTCAACGGTGGAATTTGTTGCGGTTTGGACTTCAAGATTTTGGAGACTTTCCAGAACGGGCGCGAGTATGGATCAAGTTTACGCAGCTCGTTGCTGAAATTGTTATTTTTAATTTGTTCTATCCTTTCAGCAATTATTTTCGATAGTCCTCCTGCCACATATTTTTTGGCCAAATCTCCTGTCCGTTGAAACTGGCGTCTTACTTTGTTGCGTTGCCTGATAATGGCCTTGGTCATTGTGTCGATCTGCAGAATTTTACCAGTCACTGGAATATTTCTAACGCACTGAGCTTCCGCCTGCGTCAATGCCAGCTGAAAATTTTCAATGGCTAGGTCGATGTCTTCCGTTGAATTTAAAGCAATATCATCAATTAGTTCACGATCCACCCGGCGTTGAAACTCAACCCAGTTTACATTATGATAATCCTTTCTAATAATTCGTTCCCTTACTCGTATGTTCTCACCAATTTGAAGTGAAACCGGAAAGTGATCAGAGCTTAAGTCCTGTATTGTGTTTGGGTGGGAAATCTCATTCATGTTTGACAAGAAAATGTCCAGTGTTGACGAGATTCCAGCTGGAGATAGAAAAGTTGGTTCGTCGGGGGCATGAATTGTATAGTGTCCAGTCAGAGAGTCTTCGAAAAGAAGGCGACCATTTTGATTTCTACGGTGATTTTTCCATGTTTCGTGTCTAGCGTTAAAGTCACCAGCTATTATGAATTTTTTCCGGGATCTCGACAATTTTTGGAGGTCATTTTTAAACTTCCTTGCATTCCCATTGGTTTCATAACACTGGAATGGGCAATATGCAGCTATCACGAGAAACTTTCCCATATCGCCTTCCAATTCAACACCAACAGTCTCGATAATTGATGTTTGGTAATGTGGTTGGATTATATATTTGATATTATTTTTTATGATCAAAGCTACACCACCTCCGCCCGAGTGGGTTCGATCCATGCGCACAGTAGAAAATCCTGGGATGCTAAAATTTATCCCGGGTTTCAGATTTGTTTCGGTTAGAACGGCAATGTCTATTCCTTGCCGATCCAGAAATTCACCAAGTTCAATTCGTTTCCGCAGTAATCCGCGGGCGTTCCAAAGAATCAATTGCAGAGGATTAACAAGCATATTGAATCACAAACTGTCCCAGTACGCAAATTTGTTCCTGCCTATTTTGGCATTGTTGCAATTTTTCACACATTTCCACAAATATAGGCATTAATTGTGCGGCAGTAAATTTGGGCGGAAGTTGTTGGTCCAATTGAGGGGAACATTGATTGGGACTCACCTGAGGCAGGAATATGTTTGGCGATGACGAAGCTACCACTTCGGCCGACGTCGGCTGCCACGCTTGCCGAACAGATGCCGGTTGCTGCTTTGAAATTGACGATGAATGCTGCTGCTGATATTTCTCCGCTTGCTGGCGTAGCTGCTGTGGCTGCTGCTGCCACTGTGCCTGCGATGCTGGTACTCCATTCTTACGTTGACTTGGCAGTAACGATGGGAAATCACTTTCACTAAAAATCACTTCTTTGTTCGGTTTTCGGCCCGGCTGGTGTTTTTGCGATGCATCTTTACGTATGCTTTTATATTCTTCACGCTTACTGCACTGTTTATCGGTCGAGCGGTGCCCCTTCCCACAGTGAACACACTTAAAAGCCACTGCACCCTCAATCGGACACTCCGTAGTAAGGTGAGCTTGTGCACAATAATTACACCGCGGTTTAATGTGGCAATTACGTGTGCCGTGTCCGAAATTTAAACAGCACATGCACTGAGTGATATCACGATTTGTGCCTCGGTAGGCCTCCCAGCGAACCACCATACTCGACAGTGAACGCACAGCTTTCAATGCATTTAGCGATACTGTACCCTTTTGAAAATGCACAAGATACAAGCAATCACGATACGCCATTTTCTTTTCTTTTCGCGCCATGCGAAAGACGCCCAGCGGCTGCAATTTGTACCGTTCTTTTAGTTCAAGTTCAATTTCACTGATTGCCATAAATGGAAGACCGCGCACTACTGCTTTGAATGGTTTTTCCGATGCAAAATCATGTGAAAAATATTCTGCACCAACTCTATTTAGATAATTCCGGGCATTCTGATAGTCACTTTTTGTATGTACAACTGTTTTTATACCGACGCCACTTAGTTTGTACTCTGCTTTTACACCAATTTCCGCCAGCTGCTTTTTCAGCGCGGCGAGCGGGATCGATTTTACCACCAGCGGCGGCAATTTCACTGCAATTTCTGCCTCTTGCTGATCCTCCATTGGACCACCAAAGCCGTCCAAATCGCTCACGTTCGTTGCAGTTTGGGCACGACTGCTGATAACACTAATACGATTCGTTTGTGCTGAATGCACTGACATCATTTCACCAACCGGTTTGCTGCCCGAATTTCCAGGCACTTGAGGGCTGCTCATTGCGTTTTTCCGTTTTGGGTTCGATTTCGGGCTCGCCTTCGAGCCACCCGAACGCCGTTTGCGTTTAGACATCACTTCGCGAAAACTAACCGTAAGACCAAAAACAATCACGTCTTAACTCTTCCGATGCAAAAACGAGAATGGTCTTGGTAGCAAAAATCACTACATATCGCTTATATACGATCGTGTAGCGAGACGAAGGTTCGTCCTTTTTTGTGTTTAGCGCGTTTCGTTCGTTCGCTACTCCGCCCCTTTGGCGAACGATGTGCAATGAAGCGAATGCATAACAAGGGGTGCTGTGTGCGCGAGTGGCATCAGTGTTACTCGTATTGTCTACGTGACTACACACGAACGCGCACAGCGATAAACCTACGACAATGTCTGCACGCGGTAAAGGAGGAAAAGTGAAGGGAAAGCCAAAATCCCGCTCAGTTCGTGCCGGTCTCCAGTTCCCTGTTGGCCGAATTCACCGTCTGCTGAGGAAGGGAAATTATGCTGAACGTGTCGGTGCCGGAGCACCCGTCTACTTGGCAGCTGTAATGGAATATCTTGCCGCCGAAGTACTGGAGCTGGCAGGAAACGCTGCCCGCGATAACAAAAAGACCAGAATCATCCCCCGTCATCTGCAGCTGGCCATTCGAAATGACGAAGAGCTGAACAAACTGCTCTCCGGTGTGACCATTGCCCAGGGTGGCGTGTTGCCTAACATACAGGCCGTACTGCTGCCGAAGAAGACTGAAAAGAGGGCCTCCGCAGCAACTTAAATCCCGCTTCGCCCGAGCTGAAAAAAAAACGCCCTTTTCAGGGCGACTATTTTCTTCTGATAAAAAGAGTTAATTTGATTTTCACTCCGATAATCATCAACGTACATTTCTGTGAGCATTGCACAAGTTTCTTTGCAATGCTCGTCAGACACTTAATAATAATTATCATGGCATTGACGATTTCATTTAACCCCGCACTCTTATCTCTCAAAAGTTCTCACTCATCGAATTGGTGCTAAATCACAAATCGGCCGCGCAAGTTTTCCCTCAATGGGTCCTCTGTTTTGCACACGCTACTACTGTCGATCGGTACGAGGTGGTGCTGGCAAAAAATCCCCCCATCCGCGTGCTTTCTAACACACGCACACACACAGCCATGCAGGTGCCTGAGCATTTTTGGAGGGAAACGGAAAATTTCTGCTAATAATTCTTAGTAAAATATGATTGGTTGGTCCTGAAAAGGACCGTTTGTTGCTGTTTTTTTTTTTCGTTCTGGGCACACACCAAATTTAGGCCCGCTCCCCACGGATCCGGCGAGCCAGTTGGATGTCTTTCGGCATGATGGTCACTCGCTTGGCATGGATAGCGCACAGATTGGTATCCTCGAACAAACCAACCAGGTAAGCCTCGCTGGCTTCTTGAAGGGCCATGACGGCTGAGCTCTGGAAGCGCAGATCGGTTTTGAAGTCCTGCGCGATCTCACGAACCAGACGCTGGAAGGGCAGCTTGCGGATTAGTAGCTCTGTCGACTTCTGATAGCGACGAATTTCTCGTAGCGCGACGGTTCCTGGTCGGTAGCGATGGGGCTTCTTAACGCCACCCGTAGCTGGGGCACTTTTACGGGCAGCCTTCGTTGCCAACTGCTTGCGGGGAGCTTTCCCTCCGGTGGACTTGCGGGCGGTCTGTTTCGTACGGGCCATGTCGCGAAAATGCTGCTCTACAGTAGTAGCTACCACTGTGATGCTGTTCAAACGACGAATGATGACCAAAACAGACCGACCGATTTTTTTTATAGTCGCGAATAAACACTACTATCGCCTGTCTCGCTCGTGTACGTGCCATGTGCCTTTTCGTTCTGTATACGGTTCGATTCGGCTACTATACTTCCCCCACCATTTCCATTCCGGAGCCAGTGTTGCCAGACTTGAATTTTTCAGCTTTTCATCAGATTTGCAAAAAAACATTCCTAAAAAGAAAAACTATGTATGAGCAAAAAATCGCCTAGAAATCAATAAAATTCCAACAGTAGAAGAATATCAAACCAGAAATGGTTTGTTCAACAGTAACAATTTGTTCCATCATAGATCAGTATCAGATATCGATATTTAAGTACCATAGAAGCCAAAATAACGTACCATGTAGACGGATGTATAGAAAATCTTTAAAAATCTTTTAAAAAAACCCGTTTGTAGAGTAGAGTCTGCTATTTTCGATTTACTTTTTCTTTCTTTCTTTTTCAGGAGAATCAATTTCCGGGCAATCGTTTTCCAGGGAAAATGCTACCATGTCAGCATTAGTCCGGATAAAGCAGATTTCGGCAATCCCAAGATACTAAAACAGTGGCAACAGTGAACTTCGTGTTCGCGCTATTTCCCCTTCAAACCAACACATCTGCAAGCATATAGATAGCCATGGTAATCTACCTATGCCAGCGCGGCGGCGACTGAGAATGTGTGTGCATCAGTATAAAAGCGCTACTCAATGGGCCGAATTGCAACATTCGGTATTGGAATCTCGCTGCTGCTGCTACTGCTGCAGGTGTGCTGTGCTAGCCTACTAAGTTATTACCTACAACCAAGAAGATGACTGGCCGTGGCAAAGGAGGCAAAGGGCTCGGCAAGGGAGGCGCTAAGCGGCACCGCAAGGTGCTTCGTGACAACATCCAGGGCATCACCAAACCCGCCATTCGTCGTCTGGCTCGACGTGGAGGAGTGAAGCGAATCTCCGGTTTGATATACGAGGAAACCCGTGGTGTGCTGAAGATTTTTCTGGAAAACGTTATCCGGGACGCTGTGACGTACACTGAACATGCCAAACGGAAGACCGTCACTGCGATGGATGTCGTCTATGCGCTTAAACGCCAGGGACGCACATTGTACGGTTTTGGTGGTTAAGCCCTCTACCGTTCACGACAACACAAAAGGCCCTTTTCAGGGCCACCAAATGTTTAGAAAAAAGAATTAGTTTGAAATGTATCCTTCATATTTTCATTCATGTTGCAGGGGCGTACTGTTTAGTGTGCGATTTTGATTGATATGCGAGAGACCAGTGTTACGACAACGCGCTCAGTCGCTGGGTTTCCATTTTTTTCATATACGCATTTCCTTTTTCTTTCTCCTGAGCTTGCGTATCATGGGACAAAACTGCTCGTTTCTCGATAGCAACGAACCGCCGACCGACTCTTTTGTTCGCGCGCGCTCGTTTCAGCTTACCACGCTTTCACCTATCTGTGTCTACCTATGAATTTGCGTACCTTTAACTGGTCTGAAAGTTAGGTAAAGTTGATGGCTGGTGAGTTAGTACTGTATCAAACAGGAAGCAATTACAACACACACACACACACACACACACACACACACACACACACACACACACACACAGGGAGAGAGATTGAGCAATCGTAAAAAAGACCAGTTTGTGATCTGCGTCGGGGGACAATCGTTCCCATCGATGCGTGCGCTGAAGCACCTTCGATGTGATGGTCGACGCGTGCGGTTTATTAGCTCACAGCCATGTCAACGACTATGTATGCGAGAAGTCTGCTACAGAACGATGTAGCGAGTTGATCAGTATATTCTAAATAATAGAATTTTGAGTTAGCCTAAGCAATGCGAAATAACACTGATGATTAGTGCACTAAAATCAAAATCCGCAACTAAAATGTTGGATTTTTTTTCAAGGTATTTCTCTCTCTCTCTCTCTCTCTCTCTCTCTCTCTGCCGTCGAAACAAGAAAGCATTTCGCAAGCGCGTTGTACGGTTCTACGAGCAACACAGGATCCCCCGGCGAAAAGTGTACGGTACAATATTTTAAAAGCGAAAATGTTGCGTCATCGACTGTTTACAACACCTTTCGACGCGGCAATCTCATTGCCGCTTGCCGGTTGATAAAAATTATTTTGCGTAAATATTTTGTTTTGCACGAAGAAAGCTGTTTGCCTGGCCAAAAAAACACAATCGCTCCCGAATGCCCATTCGATCCCATTTGTACCCTAAAAATCACAGCCCGCTTCACAATTTGCTTCAGTGTCGCCCTATCGCCGATTTCTGCGGGAGTTTTTTTTTGTTATGAGAGCCACGAATTGCAAACAGTTGATTGGTAGAAGATCACGAAATGCATTAGCAAAGTTGACGTAGACGCCGTACTACGCGCCTGTTCCGACATCAAACGGAAACTTCGTCGAACAGCATCCAATTACGGATCGGTTTGAAATGTTCACTAATTTTTGGTCAACAATGGAGAACGTATCTTCTAATTTCGATTTCAATCAAATCGTTTGTCTTTTTTTTTTTTGACAGGTTGCGAAAAAAAAAAAATCCGAAATTTGTGTTGCCACCCGTTAGCTTTTTCTTTTTAGTAATTTTAATAACGAAAGTTTTCAGCAAAGGACCAGCCGACCGAAACGTTTTCCGCAGGTCGCCAAATTACGAGCACTTCCGCTCGAGCAAATATATACAAAAATGAAATAATTTTATATAGAGAGAAGTTTTCTTTCGATTGGATAGCACCGAAAAGGTTTTCCAATTGCTAGAAGGTTCAAATTAACCTATTTACCACAATTCAGTTTGCACGTGCCGCCATAGTCGGATACATGATTTGATAATATGCGCCCATACGCTTAAAATAGAATGTTCAGCGGGTGTTAGTTTGGACGGTGCGGACAGTGCAGTAAATTGAAAGCAAACTTCCAGTGTACTTTTCACAAGCAGTAATTCGATTCGAGTTGATTTAAAACAACAGTCCGTAAAATTTTACCGGCACCGATCGAATAGTAACTTTCAACCGTCATCTACGCTTTCCCAAACAGAGCCGATGAATACGATCCTAAACAACAGACACCGGGCCCTCGGTTACCATATTCGCAGACTTGCATCATCGTGCATCGTCCATCCATCAATTCGTCGTCTACAACTGTGTGTGGAAGAAAACCAAACGAAACGAACGCGCAATGGCTGAAACTGCTATCGACGTTGCTGCTACGGCCCCTGCCGTCGTCGCCTCTCCGCCAGCTGCCAAAGCACCACCGAAGCAGGCGGCCAAGGCTAGCAAGAGTGACGCCAAGAAACCGAAAAAATCTTCAACCCATCCACCAGTGAGTGAGATGGTTCTGGCTGCCATCCGGACCCTGAAGGAACGGAGCGGATCATCACTGCAGGCGATCAAAAAGTACATCGCCGCCAACTACATGTGTGACGTCGCCAGGCTGGCTCCGTTTATCCGGAAGGCTTTGAAAACGGGTGTCGAGAAGGGAAACATCACCCAGACCAAGGGTACCGGTGCTTCCGGATCGTTTAAGGTGACGGTCGAAGCAAAGAAACCGGCTGGCGGCGATAAGAAACCACCATCGGGTGCAGCGAAAAAACCGAAGAAATCGGCTACTAAATCCGGAGAGAAGAAAAATCCGCCGGCTGGTGGTGGTGGTGAGAAGACCAGCAAGCCAAAGGCGGCGATCCCGGCCGCTAAGAAATCGGCTGCGAAGAAAACGAAAGCTGCTGCCCCTGCCAAGGCGGTAACGGCTGCCACTAAACAGAAAGCCACCAAACCATCGAAGGCTGCAGCGAACAAGCCGAAGGCCCCTAAGCCAAAGAAGGCCGCCACCGCCCCGAAGAAGGTCACCGCCGGCAAGAAGTAAATTCCCGACAACGTGCGCGTCCTCCCAAAACAACAGTCCTTTTCAGGACTAACAAAATTGTAAAGAATTGATTGATGCTTATTTTCCGTCAATGCTCCGTTCCCCCCATGAGTTTTCTAGCTTGAGCAGCACACCCGCATTCAACTGGCCCGCCGATTGGCAAGATAAATCAGTCGTTAGTTTGATTAAACAAATCACTATAGTAAATAGGCGCGGTTTCTTGCTCAGATAAACGTACGTACAGGTAAATTAATAGTAGGCCGTGGTTTTCTGTTGCCCTAGCAAACAAACAGAGCAAGTATAATATTACTCTGATTAGCAAACAACGCGCTTATTTTGGCTATAATAAAACAGAGAAAAATTGGCTGGCACAATAAACAAACGAACGAACGATAATTACCGATTTTTTAGCCTAAATTGGCGAACGTATTGTATTGATCGATCAACTTTGAGATTACAAATTGTGTTGGGTACGGTTTCTACGAAGATCAAAAGTTTGAAGACTGGGAAGTTTATTGTATTAACAAGTATGATCCAGAAGTGTGTTCTTTTTGCGGCAGAATTTTCTCACACGCTGGGGGTCGGTCATATAATGGGCTGTTTTAAACTGAATAGAATAGACGACAAAAAGACCGTTTTCCGTCTTAACGAAAAACAGTCAACTAGCGCGGTAAGGGGAAAGACTACTTCCACAAACTACAGCAAAACACATTTGATTTGAAAAATGGACAGAGAAAAAAATGACAACCTTTTTAGCTCTAATGAAACAAACAAACAACAACAACTAATGTTTATATAAACTATGTGTACATTTCAATTCAACTCTTTACCAGAACGTGTTTTGGTGGCCCTGAAAAGGGCCGATGACGATGGTGTGTGACATCCGGCGGCGGGGCGGGCGACGATTTACTTCGAGCTGGTATACTTGGTAACGGCCTTGGTACCTTCCGATACGGCATGTTTGGCCAGCTCGCCCGGTAACAGCAAACGAACGGCGGTCTGTACCTCGCGGGAGGTGATCGTCGACCGTCGGTTGTAATGGGCCAGACGAGATGCTTCGTTAGCAATACGCTCGAAGATGTCGTTCACGAAGCTATTCATGATGCTCATCGCCTTCGACGAGACACCGGTGTCCGGATGGACCTGCTTCAGCACCTTGTAGATGTAGATAGCGTAGCTTTCCTTGCGGCGTTGCTTTCGCTTCTTCTTCTCTCCTCCTCCTGCTTTTGTGGCGATGTTCTTCTGTGCCTTGCCACCGCCGCCGCCGGATTTTTTCACAGCCTTTCCGCTGGCTTTCGGTGCCATAGTAACGACGTGGTTGTGCTGCTGTTAACGCTCTCGATGCGAACTGCGCTGACTGATTGGTAGCAAAAATGACAATTTTTTTTTTTTTTGACAATTAAAGTTTTATTGGTTAATTTCGGTTTACATTTCTGTATGTTTTACATAGTAAGTGATACAGCTTTGCTTTTCATCTTCGTTTTGATTGTGTATATACATTTTTAAATTTTTTCTTTCGATATGGTAGTGGGTCAACTTTTGCAGTTATGTTATTTAACTTAAGACTACTTATACTAACTTAACCTAAATATTAAACAAACTGTTAATTAGTGGGAATTCCGAAGTGGAACACTTTTCTATAAATTTGCTTCGTATAGCGTTGATACTTTCTCCTATAGTTTTTATTTCTGCTAGCTCGTGAATTGTTGTAGTGCTCGTATGCCATGGAAGATCCAGAATCATTTTTATACATTTGTTTTGTTGAACCTGCAGCTTGTTTTTATGAGTATTTGCACACCTTTGCCATATTGGCATGGCATAACACATTGTGGGCAGAATGATTTGTTTATACACGGCTATTTTGTTTTTAATGTTTAGTGTTGATTTTCTTTTAATCAGAGGATATAATTTCTTCACTAATAGGCTGCATTTATTCCTGGTCTTTTCGATGTGGGAACTGAAGAGCATCTTTTTGTCGAACGTGAGTCCCAAGTACACTACCTCATTGGACCATTCAATTTGAGTGCCATTTACTTTTATTTTACAGTCCGCAGGTGGAATGTGCTTGGGGGAGAGGCTCAATGGGAACAGTATTGCTTGTGTTTTAGCCGCATTTATTTTTATTTTCCATGTGTCCATGTACGTTGTAATAGTGGCGAGGCAATCCTGGAGTTTCTTCGTTAGCTGTCGCGTTTTACGGCCCTTACATAGGACAGCAGTATCGTCGGCGAAAAGACACAGTTGGCATCCTTCAGGCAATCGGGGGAAGTCAGAGGTGTAGAGACTATATAGTATAGGGCCGAGTAGGCTGCCCTGTGGAACTCCAGCAGGGATATCAAATGCATCAGACTGAGTGTTGAGGATTGAAACATGGAATTTTCTATTTTTTAGGTAGTTTTGGACTATCTTGATCACATAGTTGGGAAAATTGTACCGGTACATTTTGAATACTAGAGCGTCGTGCCAAACATTATCAAATGCTTTCTCCACGTCCAGTAACGCCATGGCTGTGGATTTGGATACTGCTTTGTTTCTATCGATGGTATTCGTAACCCTTTGAAGCTGTTGCGTTGTCGAGTGGCCTTTACGAAAACCGAATTGTTCCGGAAGCAGAATGTTGTTCATCTCAATGTGCTGTAGAACTCTATCCAAGATTAACCTTTCGAACAATTTACTGAAGGACGACAGTAAGCTGATGGGGCGATAGCTAGAAGGGCTGGTGGGGTCCTTACCAGGCTTCAGTATCGGCACAACTTTCGCTGTTTTCCATGCCGATGGAAAGTAGTGAAGATCCAAACATCTGTTCAGTATTCGTGCTATACAGGCATGGGCGTTGGTACTGAGCTTTTTCAGCATGAGATTTAGTATCGCGTCGAAACCAGGTGCCTTCATATTCTTGCAAATTTTCAGTGCAGATGTTACCTGTTCGCTAGTAATTTTCCTATTAGTGGGAACATAGCATGGCGTAGCTTGCAAAGTGAGGATTGTTTCTCGAACAGCTTGTTCCATGGGGCTAACCATCGAATTGCCTAGATTGTGTGAGCTAAGGATATGCTCCCCAATAGCATTAGCCTTTTCCACTGGTGTAATCATGGTAATGTTATTTGATTTCAACGGTGGAATTTGTTGCGGTTTGGACTTCAAGATTTTGGAGACTTTCCAGAACGGGCGCGAGTATGGATCAAGTTTACGCAGCTCGTTGCTGAAATTGTTATTTTTAATTTGTTCTATCCTTTCAGCAATTATTTTCGATAGTCCTCCTGCCACATATTTTTTGGCCAAATCTCCTGTCCGTTGAAACTGGCGTCTTACTTTGTTGCGTTGCCTGATAATGGCCTTGGTCATTGTGTCGATCTGCAGAATTTTACCAGTCACTGGAATATTTCTAACGCACTGAGCTTCCGCCTGCGTCAATGCCAGCTGAAAATTTTCAATGGCTAGGTCGATGTCTTCCGTTGAATTTAAAGCAATATCATCAATTAGTTCACGATCCACCCGGCGTTGAAACTCAACCCAGTTTACATTATGATAATCCTTTCTAATAATTCGTTCCCTTACTCGTATGTTCTCACCAATTTGAAGTGAAACCGGAAAGTGATCAGAGCTTAAGTCCTGTATTGTGTTTGGGTGGGAAATCTCATTCATGTTTGACAAGAAAATGTCCAGTGTTGACGAGATTCCAGCTGGAGATAGAAAAGTTGGTTCGTCGGGGGCATGAATTGTATAGTGTCCAGTCAGAGAGTCTTCGAAAAGAAGGCGACCATTTTGATTTCTACGGTGATTTTTCCATGTTTCGTGTCTAGCGTTAAAGTCACCAGCTATTATGAATTTTTTCCGGGATCTCGACAATTTTTGGAGGTCATTTTTAAACTTCCTTGCATTCCCATTGGTTTCATAACACTGGAATGGGCAATATGCAGCTATCACGAGAAACTTTCCCATATCGCCTTCCAATTCAACACCAACAGTCTCGATAATTGATGTTTGGTAATGTGGTTGGATTATATATTTGATATTATTTTTTATGATCAAAGCTACACCACCTCCGCCCGAGTGGGTTCGATCCATGCGCACAGTAGAAAATCCTGGGATGCTAAAATTTATCCCGGGTTTCAGATTTGTTTCGGTTAGAACGGCAATGTCTATTCCTTGCCGATCCAGAAATTCACCAAGTTCAATTCGTTTCCGCAGTAATCCGCGGGCGTTCCAAAGAATCAATTGCAGAGGATTAACAAGCATATTGAATCACAAACTGTCCCAGTACGCAAATTTGTTCCTGCCTATTTTGGCATTGTTGCAATTTTTCACACATTTCCACAAATATAGGCATTAATTGTGCGGCAGTAAATTTGGGCGGAAGTTGTTGGTCCAATTGAGGGGAACATTGATTGGGACTCACCTGAGGCAGGAATATGTTTGGCGATGACGAAGCTACCACTTCGGCCGACGTCGGCTGCCACGCTTGCCGAACAGATGCCGGTTGCTGCTTTGAAATTGACGATGAATGCTGCTGCTGATATTTCTCCGCTTGCTGGCGTAGCTGCTGTGGCTGCTGCTGCCACTGTGCCTGCGATGCTGGTACTCCATTCTTACGTTGACTTGGCAGTAACGATGGGAAATCACTTTCACTAAAAATCACTTCTTTGTTCGGTTTTCGGCCCGGCTGGTGTTTTTGCGATGCATCTTTACGTATGCTTTTATATTCTTCACGCTTACTGCACTGTTTATCGGTCGAGCGGTGCCCCTTCCCACAGTGAACACACTTAAAAGCCACTGCACCCTCAATCGGACACTCCGTAGTAAGGTGAGCTTGTGCACAATAATTACACCGCGGTTTAATGTGGCAATTACGTGTGCCGTGTCCGAAATTTAAACAGCACATGCACTGAGTGATATCACGATTTGTGCCTCGGTAGGCCTCCCAGCGAACCACCATACTCGACAGTGAACGCACAGCTTTCAATGCATTTAGCGATACTGTACCCTTTTGAAAATGCACAAGATACAAGCAATCACGATACGCCATTTTCTTTTCTTTTCGCGCCATGCGAAAGACGCCCAGCGGCTGCAATTTGTACCGTTCTTTTAGTTCAAGTTCAATTTCACTGATTGCCATAAATGGAAGACCGCGCACTACTGCTTTGAATGGTTTTTCCGATGCAAAATCATGTGAAAAATATTCTGCACCAACTCTATTTAGATAATTCCGGGCATTCTGATAGTCACTTTTTGTATGTACAACTGTTTTTATACCGACGCCACTTAGTTTGTACTCTGCTTTTACACCAATTTCCGCCAGCTGCTTTTTCAGCGCGGCGAGCGGGATCGATTTTACCACCAGCGGCGGCAATTTCACTGCAATTTCTGCCTCTTGCTGATCCTCCATTGGACCACCAAAGCCGTCCAAATCGCTCACGTTCGTTGCAGTTTGGGCACGACTGCTGATAACACTAATACGATTCGTTTGTGCTGAATGCACTGACATCATTTCACCAACCGGTTTGCTGCCCGAATTTCCAGGCACTTGAGGGCTGCTCATTGCGTTTTTCCGTTTTGGGTTCGATTTCGGGCTCGCCTTCGAGCCACCCGAACGCCGTTTGCGTTTAGACATCACTTCGCGAAAACTAACCGTAAGACCAAAAACAATCACGTCTTAACTCTTCCGATGCAAAAACGAGAATGGTCTTGGTAGCAAAAATCACTACATATCGCTTATATACGATCGTGTAGCGAGACGAAGGTTCGTCCTTTTTTGTGTTTAGCGCGTTTCGTTCGTTCGCTACTCCGCCCCTTTGGCGAACGATGTGCAATGAAGCGAATGCATAACAAGGGGTGCTGTGTGCGCGAGTGGCATCAGTGTTACTCGTATTGTCTACGTGACTACACACGAACGCGCACAGCGATAAACCTACGACAATGTCTGCACGCGGTAAAGGAGGAAAAGTGAAGGGAAAGCCAAAATCCCGCTCAGTTCGTGCCGGTCTCCAGTT
Source organism: Topomyia yanbarensis (assembly GCF_030247195.1). Classification (NCBI taxonomy): domain Eukaryota; kingdom Metazoa; phylum Arthropoda; class Insecta; order Diptera; family Culicidae; genus Topomyia; species Topomyia yanbarensis. The sequence continues at coordinate 25,685 of NW_026683294.1, read as the reverse complement.
CCCTGTTGGCCGAATTCACCGTCTGCTGAGGAAGGGAAATTATGCTGAACGTGTCGGTGCCGGAGCACCCGTCTACTTGGCAGCTGTAATGGAATATCTTGCCGCCGAAGTACTGGAGCTGGCAGGAAACGCTGCCCGCGATAACAAAAAGACCAGAATCATCCCCCGTCATCTGCAGCTGGCCATTCGAAATGACGAAGAGCTGAACAAACTGCTCTCCGGTGTGACCATTGCCCAGGGTGGCGTGTTGCCTAACATACAGGCCGTACTGCTGCCGAAGAAGACTGAAAAGAGGGCCTCCGCAGCAACTTAAATCCCGCTTCGCCCGAGCTGAAAAAAAAACGCCCTTTTCAGGGCGACTATTTTCTTCTGATAAAAAGAGTTAATTTGATTTTCACTCCGATAATCATCAACGTACATTTCTGTGAGCATTGCACAAGTTTCTTTGCAATGCTCGTCAGACACTTAATAATAATTATCATGGCATTGACGATTTCATTTAACCCCGCACTCTTATCTCTCAAAAGTTCTCACTCATCGAATTGGTGCTAAATCACAAATCGGCCGCGCAAGTTTTCCCTCAATGGGTCCTCTGTTTTGCACACGCTACTACTGTCGATCGGTACGAGGTGGTGCTGGCAAAAAATCCCCCCATCCGCGTGCTTTCTAACACACGCACACACACAGCCATGCAGGTGCCTGAGCATTTTTGGAGGGAAACGGAAAATTTCTGCTAATAATTCTTAGTAAAATATGATTGGTTGGTCCTGAAAAGGACCGTTTGTTGCTGTTTTTTTTTTTCGTTCTGGGCACACACCAAATTTAGGCCCGCTCCCCACGGATCCGGCGAGCCAGTTGGATGTCTTTCGGCATGATGGTCACTCGCTTGGCATGGATAGCGCACAGATTGGTATCCTCGAACAAACCAACCAGGTAAGCCTCGCTGGCTTCTTGAAGGGCCATGACGGCTGAGCTCTGGAAGCGCAGATCGGTTTTGAAGTCCTGCGCGATCTCACGAACCAGACGCTGGAAGGGCAGCTTGCGGATTAGTAGCTCTGTCGACTTCTGATAGCGACGAATTTCTCGTAGCGCGACGGTTCCTGGTCGGTAGCGATGGGGCTTCTTAACGCCACCCGTAGCTGGGGCACTTTTACGGGCAGCCTTCGTTGCCAACTGCTTGCGGGGAGCTTTCCCTCCGGTGGACTTGCGGGCGGTCTGTTTCGTACGGGCCATGTCGCGAAAATGCTGCTCTACAGTAGTAGCTACCACTGTGATGCTGTTCAAACGACGAATGATGACCAAAACAGACCGACCGATTTTTTTTATAGTCGCGAATAAACACTACTATCGCCTGTCTCGCTCGTGTACGTGCCATGTGCCTTTTCGTTCTGTATACGGTTCGATTCGGCTACTATACTTCCCCCACCATTTCCATTCCGGAGCCAGTGTTGCCAGACTTGAATTTTTCAGCTTTTCATCAGATTTGCAAAAAAACATTCCTAAAAAGAAAAACTATGTATGAGCAAAAAATCGCCTAGAAATCAATAAAATTCCAACAGTAGAAGAATATCAAACCAGAAATGGTTTGTTCAACAGTAACAATTTGTTCCATCATAGATCAGTATCAGATATCGATATTTAAGTACCATAGAAGCCAAAATAACGTACCATGTAGACGGATGTATAGAAAATCTTTAAAAATCTTTTAAAAAAACCCGTTTGTAGAGTAGAGTCTGCTATTTTCGATTTACTTTTTCTTTCTTTCTTTTTCAGGAGAATCAATTTCCGGGCAATCGTTTTCCAGGGAAAATGCTACCATGTCAGCATTAGTCCGGATAAAGCAGATTTCGGCAATCCCAAGATACTAAAACAGTGGCAACAGTGAACTTCGTGTTCGCGCTATTTCCCCTTCAAACCAACACATCTGCAAGCATATAGATAGCCATGGTAATCTACCTATGCCAGCGCGGCGGCGACTGAGAATGTGTGTGCATCAGTATAAAAGCGCTACTCAATGGGCCGAATTGCAACATTCGGTATTGGAATCTCGCTGCTGCTGCTACTGCTGCAGGTGTGCTGTGCTAGCCTACTAAGTTATTACCTACAACCAAGAAGATGACTGGCCGTGGCAAAGGAGGCAAAGGGCTCGGCAAGGGAGGCGCTAAGCGGCACCGCAAGGTGCTTCGTGACAACATCCAGGGCATCACCAAACCCGCCATTCGTCGTCTGGCTCGACGTGGAGGAGTGAAGCGAATCTCCGGTTTGATATACGAGGAAACCCGTGGTGTGCTGAAGATTTTTCTGGAAAACGTTATCCGGGACGCTGTGACGTACACTGAACATGCCAAACGGAAGACCGTCACTGCGATGGATGTCGTCTATGCGCTTAAACGCCAGGGACGCACATTGTACGGTTTTGGTGGTTAAGCCCTCTACCGTTCACGACAACACAAAAGGCCCTTTTCAGGGCCACCAAATGTTTAGAAAAAAGAATTAGTTTGAAATGTATCCTTCATATTTTCATTCATGTTGCAGGGGCGTACTGTTTAGTGTGCGATTTTGATTGATATGCGAGAGACCAGTGTTACGACAACGCGCTCAGTCGCTGGGTTTCCATTTTTTTCATATACGCATTTCCTTTTTCTTTCTCCTGAGCTTGCGTATCATGGGACAAAACTGCTCGTTTCTCGATAGCAACGAACCGCCGACCGACTCTTTTGTTCGCGCGCGCTCGTTTCAGCTTACCACGCTTTCACCTATCTGTGTCTACCTATGAATTTGCGTACCTTTAACTGGTCTGAAAGTTAGGTAAAGTTGATGGCTGGTGAGTTAGTACTGTATCAAACAGGAAGCAATTACAACACACACACACACACACACACACAGGGAGAGAGATTGAGCAATCGTAAAAAAGACCAGTTTGTGATCTGCGTCGGGGGACAATCGTTCCCATCGATGCGTGCGCTGAAGCACCTTCGATGTGATGGTCGACGCGTGCGGTTTATTAGCTCACAGCCATGTCGACGACTATGTATGCGAGAAGTCTGCTACAGAACGATGTAGCGAGTTGATCAGTATATTCTAAATAATAGAATTTTGAGTTAGCCTAAGCAATGCGAAATAACACTGATGATTAGTGCACTAAAATCAAAATCCGCAACTAAAATGTTGGATTTTTTTTCAAGGTATTTCTCTCTCTCTCTCTCTCTCTCTCTCTCTCTGCCGTCGAAACAAGAAAGCATTTCGCAAGCGCGTTGTACGGTTCTACGAGCAACACAGGATCCCCCGGCGAAAAGTGTACGGTACAATATTTTAAAAGCGAAAATGTTGCGTCATCGACTGTTTACAACACCTTTCGACGCGGCAATCTCATTGCCGCTTGCCGGTTGATAAAAATTATTTTGCGTAAATATTTTGTTTTGCACGAAGAAAGCTGTTTGCCTGGCCAAAAAAACACAATCGCTCCCGAATGCCCATTCGATCCCATTTGTACCCTAAAAATCACAGCCCGCTTCACAATTTGCTTCAGTGTCGCCCTATCGCCGATTTCTGCGGGAGTTTTTTTTGTTATGAGAGCCACGAATTGCAAACAGTTGATTGGTAGAAGATCACGAAATGCATTAGCAAAGTTGACGTAGACGCCGTACTACGCGCCTGTTCCGACATCAAACGGAAACTTCGTCGAACAGCATCCAATTACGGATCGGTTTGAAATGTTCACTAATTTTTGGTCAACAATGGAGAACGTATCTTCTAATTTCGATTTCAATCAAATCGTTTGTCTTTTTTTTTTTTTGACAGGTTGCGAAAAAAAAAAATCCGAAATTTGTGTTGCCACCCGTTAGCTTTTTCTTTTTAGTAATTTTAATAACGAAAGTTTTCAGCAAAGGACCAGCCGACCGAAACGTTTTCCGCAGGTCGCCAAATTACGAGCACTTCCGCTCGAGCAAATATATACAAAAATGAAATAATTTTATATAGAGAGAAGTTTTCTTTCGATTGGATAGCACCGAAAAGGTTTTCCAATTGCTAGAAGGTTCAAATTAACCTATTTACCACAATTCAGTTTGCACGTGCCGCCATAGTCGGATACATGATTTGATAATATGCGCCCATACGCTTAAAATAGAATGTTCAGCGGGTGTTAGTTTGGACGGTGCGGACAGTGCAGTAAATTGAAAGCAAACTTCCAGTGTACTTTTCACAAGCAGTAATTCGATTCGAGTTGATTTAAAACAACAGTCCGTAAAATTTTACCGGCACCGATCGAATAGTAACTTTCAACCGTCATCTACGCTTTCCCAAACAGAGCCGATGAATACGATCCTAAACAACAGACACCGGGCCCTCGGTTACCATATTCGCAGACTTGCATCATCGTGCATCGTCCATCCATCAATTCGTCGTCTACAACTGTGTGTGGAAGAAAACCAAACGAAACGAACGCGCAATGGCTGAAACTGCTATCGACGTTGCTGCTACGGCCCCTGCCGTCGTCGCCTCTCCGCCAGCTGCCAAAGCACCACCGAAGCAGGCGGCCAAGGCTAGCAAGAGTGACGCCAAGAAACCGAAAAAATCTTCAACCCATCCACCAGTGAGTGAGATGGTTCTGGCTGCCATCCGGACCCTGAAGGAACGGAGCGGATCATCACTGCAGGCGATCAAAAAGTACATCGCCGCCAACTACATGTGTGACGTCGCCAGGCTGGCTCCGTTTATCCGGAAGGCTTTGAAAACGGGTGTCGAGAAGGGAAACATCACCCAGACCAAGGGTACCGGTGCTTCCGGATCGTTTAAGGTGACGGTCGAAGCAAAGAAACCGGCTGGCGGCGATAAGAAACCACCATCGGGTGCAGCGAAAAAACCGAAGAAATCGGCTACTAAATCCGGAGAGAAGAAAAATCCGCCGGCTGGTGGTGGTGGTGAGAAGACCAGCAAGCCAAAGGCGGCGATCCCGGCCGCTAAGAAATCGGCTGCGAAGAAAACGAAAGCTGCTGCCCCTGCCAAGGCGGTAACGGCTGCCACTAAACAGAAAGCCACCAAACCATCGAAGGCTGCAGCGAACAAGCCGAAGGCCCCTAAGCCAAAGAAGGCCGCCACCGCCCCGAAGAAGGTCACCGCCGGCAAGAAGTAAATTCCCGACAACGTGCGCGTCCTCCCAAAACAACAGTCCTTTTCAGGACTAACAAAATTGTAAAGAATTGATTGATGCTTATTTTCCGTCAATGCTCCGTTCCCCCCATGAGTTTTCTAGCTTGAGCAGCACACCCGCATTCAACTGGCCCGCCGATTGGCAAGATAAATCAGTCGTTAGTTTGATTAAACAAATCACTATAGTAAATAGGCGCGGTTTCTTGCTCAGATAAACGTACGTACAGGTAAATTAATAGTAGGCCGTGGTTTTCTGTTGCCCTAGCAAACAAACAGAGCAAGTATAATATTACTCTGATTAGCAAACAACGCGCTTATTTTGGCTATAATAAAACAGAGAAAAATTGGCTGGCACAATAAACAAACGAACGAACGATAATTACCGATTTTTTAGCCTAAATTGGCGAACGTATTGTATTGATCGATCAACTTTGAGATTACAAATTGTGTTGGGTACGGTTTCTACGAAGATCAAAAGTTTGAAGACTGGGAAGTTTATTGTATTAACAAGTATGATCCAGAAGTGTGTTCTTTTTGCGGCAGAATTTTCTCACACGCTGGGGGTCGGTCATATAATGGGCTGTTTTAAACTGAATAGAATAGACGACAAAAAGACCGTTTTCCGTCTTAACGAAAAACAGTCAACTAGCGCGGTAAGGGGAAAGACTACTTCCACAAACTACAGCAAAACACATTTGATTTGAAAAATGGACAGAGAAAAAAATGACAACCTTTTTAGCTCTAATGAAACAAACAAACAACAACAACTAATGTTTATATAAACTATGTGTACATTTCAATTCAACTCTTTACCAGAACGTGTTTTGGTGGCCCTGAAAAGGGCCGATGACGATGGTGTGTGACATCCGGCGGCGGGGCGGGCGACGATTTACTTCGAGCTGGTATACTTGGTAACGGCCTTGGTACCTTCCGATACGGCATGTTTGGCCAGCTCGCCCGGTAACAGCAAACGAACGGCGGTCTGTACCTCGCGGGAGGTGATCGTCGACCGTCGGTTGTAATGGGCCAGACGAGATGCTTCGTTAGCAATACGCTCGAAGATGTCGTTCACGAAGCTATTCATGATGCTCATCGCCTTCGACGAGACACCGGTGTCCGGATGGACCTGCTTCAGCACCTTGTAGATGTAGATAGCGTAGCTTTCCTTGCGGCGTTGCTTTCGCTTCTTCTTCTCTCCTCCTCCTGCTTTTGTGGCGATGTTCTTCTGTGCCTTGCCACCGCCGCCGCCGGATTTTTTCACAGCCTTTCCGCTGGCTTTCGGTGCCATAGTAACGACGTGGTTGTGCTGCTGTTAACGCTCTCGATGCGAACTGCGCTGACTGATTGGTAGCAAAAATGACAATTTTTTTTTTTTTGACAATTAAAGTTTTATTGGTTAATTTCGGTTTACATTTCTGTATGTTTTACATAGTAAGTGATACAGCTTTGCTTTTCATCTTCGTTTTGATTGTGTATATACATTTTTAAATTTTTTCTTTCGATATGGTAGTGGGTCAACTTTTGCAGTTATGTTATTTAACTTAAGACTACTTATACTAACTTAACCTAAATATTAAACAAACTGTTAATTAGTGGGAATTCCGAAGTGGAACACTTTTCTATAAATTTGCTTCGTATAGCGTTGATACTTTCTCCTATAGTTTTTATTTCTGCTAGCTCGTGAATTGTTGTAGTGCTCGTATGCCATGGAAGATCCAGAATCATTTTTATACATTTGTTTTGTTGAACCTGCAGCTTGTTTTTATGAGTATTTGCACACCTTTGCCATATTGGCATGGCATAACACATTGTGGGCAGAATGATTTGTTTATACACGGCTATTTTGTTTTTAATGTTTAGTGTTGATTTTCTTTTAATCAGAGGATATAATTTCTTCACTAATAGGCTGCATTTATTCCTGGTCTTTTCGATGTGGGAACTGAAGAGCATCTTTTTGTCGAACGTGAGTCCCAAGTACACTACCTCATTGGACCATTCAATTTGAGTGCCATTTACTTTTATTTTACAGTCCGCAGGTGGAATGTGCTTGGGGGAGAGGCTCAATGGGAACAGTATTGCTTGTGTTTTAGCCGCATTTATTTTTATTTTCCATGTGTCCATGTACGTTGTAATAGTGGCGAGGCAATCCTGGAGTTTCTTCGTTAGCTGTCGCGTTTTACGGCCCTTACATAGGACAGCAGTATCGTCGGCGAAAAGACACAGTTGGCATCCTTCAGGCAATCGGGGGAAGTCAGAGGTGTAGAGACTATATAGTATAGGGCCGAGTAGGCTGCCCTGTGGAACTCCAGCAGGGATATCAAATGCATCAGACTGAGTGTTGAGGATTGAAACATGGAATTTTCTATTTTTTAGGTAGTTTTGGACTATCTTGATCACATAGTTGGGAAAATTGTACCGGTACATTTTGAATACTAGAGCGTCGTGCCAAACATTATCAAATGCTTTCTCCACGTCCAGTAACGCCATGGCTGTGGATTTGGATACTGCTTTGTTTCTATCGATGGTATTCGTAACCCTTTGAAGCTGTTGCGTTGTCGAGTGGCCTTTACGAAAACCGAATTGTTCCGGAAGCAGAATGTTGTTCATCTCAATGTGCTGTAGAACTCTATCCAAGATTAACCTTTCGAACAATTTACTGAAGGACGACAGTAAGCTGATGGGGCGATAGCTAGAAGGGCTGGTGGGGTCCTTACCAGGCTTCAGTATCGGCACAACTTTCGCTGTTTTCCATGCCGATGGAAAGTAGTGAAGATCCAAACATCTGTTCAGTATTCGTGCTATACAGGCATGGGCGTTGGTACTGAGCTTTTTCAGCATGAGATTTAGTATCGCGTCGAAACCAGGTGCCTTCATATTCTTGCAAATTTTCAGTGCAGATGTTACCTGTTCGCTAGTAATTTTCCTATTAGTGGGAACATAGCATGGCGTAGCTTGCAAAGTGAGGATTGTTTCTCGAACAGCTTGTTCCATGGGGCTAACCATCGAATTGCCTAGATTGTGTGAGCTAAGGATATGCTCCCCAATAGCATTAGCCTTTTCCACTGGTGTAATCATGGTAATGTTATTTGATTTCAACGGTGGAATTTGTTGCGGTTTGGACTTCAAGATTTTGGAGACTTTCCAGAACGGGCGCGAGTATGGATCAAGTTTACGCAGCTCGTTGCTGAAATTGTTATTTTTAATTTGTTCTATCCTTTCAGCAATTATTTTCGATAGTCCTCCTGCCACATATTTTTTGGCCAAATCTCCTGTCCGTTGAAACTGGCGTCTTACTTTGTTGCGTTGCCTGATAATGGCCTTGGTCATTGTGTCGATCTGCAGAATTTTACCAGTCACTGGAATATTTCTAACGCACTGAGCTTCCGCCTGCGTCAATGCCAGCTGAAAATTTTCAATGGCTAGGTCGATGTCTTCCGTTGAATTTAAAGCAATATCATCAATTAGTTCACGATCCACCCGGCGTTGAAACTCAACCCAGTTTACATTATGATAATCCTTTCTAATAATTCGTTCCCTTACTCGTATGTTCTCACCAATTTGAAGTGAAACCGGAAAGTGATCAGAGCTTAAGTCCTGTATTGTGTTTGGGTGGGAAATCTCATTCATGTTTGACAAGAAAATGTCCAGTGTTGACGAGATTCCAGCTGGAGATAGAAAAGTTGGTTCGTCGGGGGCATGAATTGTATAGTGTCCAGTCAGAGAGTCTTCGAAAAGAAGGCGACCATTTTGATTTCTACGGTGATTTTTCCATGTTTCGTGTCTAGCGTTAAAGTCACCAGCTATTATGAATTTTTTCCGGGATCTCGACAATTTTTGGAGGTCATTTTTAAACTTCCTTGCATTCCCATTGGTTTCATAACACTGGAATGGGCAATATGCAGCTATCACGAGAAACTTTCCCATATCGCCTTCCAATTCAACACCAACAGTCTCGATAATTGATGTTTGGTAATGTGGTTGGATTATATATTTGATATTATTTTTTATGATCAAAGCTACACCACCTCCGCCCGAGTGGGTTCGATCCATGCGCACAGTAGAAAATCCTGGGATGCTAAAATTTATCCCGGGTTTCAGATTTGTTTCGGTTAGAACGGCAATGTCTATTCCTTGCCGATCCAGAAATTCACCAAGTTCAATTCGTTTCCGCAGTAATCCGCGGGCGTTCCAAAGAATCAATTGCAGAGGATTAACAAGCATATTGAATCACAAACTGTCCCAGTACGCAAATTTGTTCCTGCCTATTTTGGCATTGTTGCAATTTTTCACACATTTCCACAAATATAGGCATTAATTGTGCGGCAGTAAATTTGGGCGGAAGTTGTTGGTCCAATTGAGGGGAACATTGATTGGGACTCACCTGAGGCAGGAATATGTTTGGCGATGACGAAGCTACCACTTCGGCCGACGTCGGCTGCCACGCTTGCCGAACAGATGCCGGTTGCTGCTTTGAAATTGACGATGAATGCTGCTGCTGATATTTCTCCGCTTGCTGGCGTAGCTGCTGTGGCTGCTGCTGCCACTGTGCCTGCGATGCTGGTACTCCATTCTTACGTTGACTTGGCAGTAACGATGGGAAATCACTTTCACTAAAAATCACTTCTTTGTTCGGTTTTCGGCCCGGCTGGTGTTTTTGCGATGCATCTTTACGTATGCTTTTATATTCTTCACGCTTACTGCACTGTTTATCGGTCGAGCGGTGCCCCTTCCCACAGTGAACACACTTAAAAGCCACTGCACCCTCAATCGGACACTCCGTAGTAAGGTGAGCTTGTGCACAATAATTACACCGCGGTTTAATGTGGCAATTACGTGTGCCGTGTCCGAAATTTAAACAGCACATGCACTGAGTGATATCACGATTTGTGCCTCGGTAGGCCTCCCAGCGAACCACCATACTCGACAGTGAACGCACAGCTTTCAATGCATTTAGCGATACTGTACCCTTTTGAAAATGCACAAGATACAAGCAATCACGATACGCCATTTTCTTTTCTTTTCGCGCCATGCGAAAGACGCCCAGCGGCTGCAATTTGTACCGTTCTTTTAGTTCAAGTTCAATTTCACTGATTGCCATAAATGGAAGACCGCGCACTACTGCTTTGAATGGTTTTTCCGATGCAAAATCATGTGAAAAATATTCTGCACCAACTCTATTTAGATAATTCCGGGCATTCTGATAGTCACTTTTTGTATGTACAACTGTTTTTATACCGACGCCACTTAGTTTGTACTCTGCTTTTACACCAATTTCCGCCAGCTGCTTTTTCAGCGCGGCGAGCGGGATCGATTTTACCACCAGCGGCGGCAATTTCACTGCAATTTCTGCCTCTTGCTGATCCTCCATTGGACCACCAAAGCCGTCCAAATCGCTCACGTTCGTTGCAGTTTGGGCACGACTGCTGATAACACTAATACGATTCGTTTGTGCTGAATGCACTGACATCATTTCACCAACCGGTTTGCTGCCCGAATTTCCAGGCACTTGAGGGCTGCTCATTGCGTTTTTCCGTTTTGGGTTCGATTTCGGGCTCGCCTTCGAGCCACCCGAACGCCGTTTGCGTTTAGACATCACTTCGCGAAAACTAACCGTAAGACCAAAAACAATCACGTCTTAACTCTTCCGATGCAAAAACGAGAATGGTCTTGGTAGCAAAAATCACTACATATCGCTTATATACGATCGTGTAGCGAGACGAAGGTTCGTCCTTTTTTGTGTTTAGCGCGTTTCGTTCGTTCGCTACTCCGCCCCTTTGGCGAACGATGTGCAATGAAGCGAATGCATAACAAGGGGTGCTGTGTGCGCGAGTGGCATCAGTGTTACTCGTATTGTCTACGTGACTACACACGAACGCGCACAGCGATAAACCTACGACAATGTCTGCACGCGGTAAAGGAGGAAAAGTGAAGGGAAAGCCAAAATCCCGCTCAGTTCGTGCCGGTCTCCAGTTCCCTGTTGGCCGAATTCACCGTCTGCTGAGGAAGGGAAATTATGCTGAACGTGTCGGTGCCGGAGCACCCGTCTACTTGGCAGCTGTAATGGAATATCTTGCCGCCGAAGTACTGGAGCTGGCAGGAAACGCTGCCCGCGATAACAAAAAGACCAGAATCATCCCCCGTCATCTGCAGCTGGCCATTCGAAATGACGAAGAGCTGAACAAACTGCTCTCCGGTGTGACCATTGCCCAGGGTGGCGTGTTGCCTAACATACAGGCCGTACTGCTGCCGAAGAAGACTGAAAAGAGGGCCTCCGCAGCAACTTAAATCCCGCTTCGCCCGAGCTGAAAAAAAAACGCCCTTTTCAGGGCGACTATTTTCTTCTGATAAAAAGAGTTAATTTGATTTTCACTCCGATAATCATCAACGTACATTTCTGTGAGCATTGCACAAGTTTCTTTGCAATGCTCGTCAGACACTTAATAATAATTATCATGGCATTGACGATTTCATTTAACCCCGCACTCTTATCTCTCAAAAGTTCTCACTCATCGAATTGGTGCTAAATCACAAATCGGCCGCGCAAGTTTTCCCTCAATGGGTCCTCTGTTTTGCACACGCTACTACTGTCGATCGGTACGAGGTGGTGCTGGCAAAAAATCCCCCCATCCGCGTGCTTTCTAACACACGCACACACACAGCCATGCAGGTGCCTGAGCATTTTTGGAGGGAAACGGAAAATTTCTGCTAATAATTCTTAGTAAAATATGATTGGTTGGTCCTGAAAAGGACCGTTTGTTGCTGTTTTTTTTTTTCGTTCTGGGCACACACCAAATTTAGGCCCGCTCCCCACGGATCCGGCGAGCCAGTTGGATGTCTTTCGGCATGATGGTCACTCGCTTGGCATGGATAGCGCACAGATTGGTATCCTCGAACAAACCAACCAGGTAAGCCTCGCTGGCTTCTTGAAGGGCCATGACGGCTGAGCTCTGGAAGCGCAGATCGGTTTTGAAGTCCTGCGCGATCTCACGAACCAGACGCTGGAAGGGCAGCTTGCGGATTAGTAGCTCTGTCGACTTCTGATAGCGACGAATTTCTCGTAGCGCGACGGTTCCTGGTCGGTAGCGATGGGGCTTCTTAACGCCACCCGTAGCTGGGGCACTTTTACGGGCAGCCTTCGTTGCCAACTGCTTGCGGGGAGCTTTCCCTCCGGTGGACTTGCGGGCGGTCTGTTTCGTACGGGCCATGTCGCGAAAATGCTGCTCTACAGTAGTAGCTACCACTGTGATGCTGTTCAAACGACGAATGATGACCAAAACAGACCGACCGATTTTTTTTATAGTCGCGAATAAACACTACTATCGCCTGTCTCGCTCGTGTACGTGCCATGTGCCTTTTCGTTCTGTATACGGTTCGATTCGGCTACTATACTTCCCCCACCATTTCCATTCCGGAGCCAGTGTTGCCAGACTTGAATTTTTCAGCTTTTCATCAGATTTGCAAAAAAACATTCCTAAAAAGAAAAACTATGTATGAGCAAAAAATCGCCTAGAAATCAATAAAATTCCAACAGTAGAAGAATATCAAACCAGAAATGGTTTGTTCAACAGTAACAATTTGTTCCATCATAGATCAGTATCAGATATCGATATTTAAGTACCATAGAAGCCAAAATAACGTACCATGTAGACGGATGTATAGAAAATCTTTAAAAATCTTTTAAAAAAACCCGTTTGTAGAGTAGAGTCTGCTATTTTCGATTTACTTTTTCTTTCTTTCTTTTTCAGGAGAATCAATTTCCGGGCAATCGTTTTCCAGGGAAAATGCTACCATGTCAGCATTAGTCCGGATAAAGCAGATTTCGGCAATCCCAAGATACTAAAACAGTGGCAACAGTGAACTTCGTGTTCGCGCTATTTCCCCTTCAAACCAACACATCTGCAAGCATATAGATAGCCATGGTAATCTACCTATGCCAGCGCGGCGGCGACTGAGAATGTGTGTGCATCAGTATAAAAGCGCTACTCAATGGGCCGAATTGCAACATTCGGTATTGGAATCTCGCTGCTGCTGCTACTGCTGCAGGTGTGCTGTGCTAGCCTACTAAGTTATTACCTACAACCAAGAAGATGACTGGCCGTGGCAAAGGAGGCAAAGGGCTCGGCAAGGGAGGCGCTAAGCGGCACCGCAAGGTGCTTCGTGACAACATCCAGGGCATCACCAAACCCGCCATTCGTCGTCTGGCTCGACGTGGAGGAGTGAAGCGAATCTCCGGTTTGATATACGAGGAAACCCGTGGTGTGCTGAAGATTTTTCTGGAAAACGTTATCCGGGACGCTGTGACGTACACTGAACATGCCAAACGGAAGACCGTCACTGCGATGGATGTCGTCTATGCGCTTAAACGCCAGGGACGCACATTGTACGGTTTTGGTGGTTAAGCCCTCTACCGTTCACGACAACACAAAAGGCCCTTTTCAGGGCCACCAAATGTTTAGAAAAAAGAATTAGTTTGAAATGTATCCTTCATATTTTCATTCATGTTGCAGGGGCGTACTGTTTAGTGTGCGATTTTGATTGATATGCGAGAGACCAGTGTTACGACAACGCGCTCAGTCGCTGGGTTTCCATTTTTTTCATATACGCATTTCCTTTTTCTTTCTCCTGAGCTTGCGTATCATGGGACAAAACTGCTCGTTTCTCGATAGCAACGAACCGCCGACCGACTCTTTTGTTCGCGCGCGCTCGTTTCAGCTTACCACGCTTTCACCTATCTGTGTCTACCTATGAATTTGCGTACCTTTAACTGGTCTGAAAGTTAGGTAAAGTTGATGGCTGGTGAGTTAGTACTGTATCAAACAGGAAGCAATTACAACACACACACACACACACACACACACACACACACACACACACAGGGAGAGAGATTGAGCAATCGTAAAAAAGACCAGTTTGTGATCTGCGTCGGGGGACAATCGTTCCCATCGATGCGTGCGCTGAAGCACCTTCGATGTGATGGTCGACGCGTGCGGTTTATTAGCTCACAGCCATGTCAACGACTATGTATGCGAGAAGTCTGCTACAGAACGATGTAGCGAGTTGATCAGTATATTCTAAATAATAGAATTTTGAGTTAGCCTAAGCAATGCGAAATAACACTGATGATTAGTGCACTAAAATCAAAATCCGCAACTAAAATGTTGGATTTTTTTTCAAGGTATTTCTCTCTCTCTCTCTCTCTCTCTCTCTCTCTGCCGTCGAAACAAGAAAGCATTTCGCAAGCGCGTTGTACGGTTCTACGAGCAACACAGGATCCCCCGGCGAAAAGTGTACGGTACAATATTTTAAAAGCGAAAATGTTGCGTCATCGACTGTTTACAACACCTTTCGACGCGGCAATCTCATTGCCGCTTGCCGGTTGATAAAAATTATTTTGCGTAAATATTTTGTTTTGCACGAAGAAAGCTGTTTGCCTGGCCAAAAAAACACAATCGCTCCCGAATGCCCATTCGATCCCATTTGTACCCTAAAAATCACAGCCCGCTTCACAATTTGCTTCAGTGTCGCCCTATCGCCGATTTCTGCGGGAGTTTTTTTTTGTTATGAGAGCCACGAATTGCAAACAGTTGATTGGTAGAAGATCACGAAATGCATTAGCAAAGTTGACGTAGACGCCGTACTACGCGCCTGTTCCGACATCAAACGGAAACTTCGTCGAACAGCATCCAATTACGGATCGGTTTGAAATGTTCACTAATTTTTGGTCAACAATGGAGAACGTATCTTCTAATTTCGATTTCAATCAAATCGTTTGTCTTTTTTTTTTTTGACAGGTTGCGAAAAAAAAAAAATCCGAAATTTGTGTTGCCACCCGTTAGCTTTTTCTTTTTAGTAATTTTAATAACGAAAGTTTTCAGCAAAGGACCAGCCGACCGAAACGTTTTCCGCAGGTCGCCAAATTACGAGCACTTCCGCTCGAGCAAATATATACAAAAATGAAATAATTTTATATAGAGAGAAGTTTTCTTTCGATTGGATAGCACCGAAAAGGTTTTCCAATTGCTAGAAGGTTCAAATTAACCTATTTACCACAATTCAGTTTGCACGTGCCGCCATAGTCGGATACATGATTTGATAATATGCGCCCATACGCTTAAAATAGAATGTTCAGCGGGTGTTAGTTTGGACGGTGCGGACAGTGCAGTAAATTGAAAGCAAACTTCCAGTGTACTTTTCACAAGCAGTAATTCGATTCGAGTTGATTTAAAACAACAGTCCGTAAAATTTTACCGGCACCGATCGAATAGTAACTTTCAACCGTCATCTACGCTTTCCCAAACAGAGCCGATGAATACGATCCTAAACAACAGACACCGGGCCCTCGGTTACCATATTCGCAGACTTGCATCATCGTGCATCGTCCATCCATCAATTCGTCGTCTACAACTGTGTGTGGAAGAAAACCAAACGAAACGAACGCGCAATGGCTGAAACTGCTATCGACGTTGCTGCTACGGCCCCTGCCGTCGTCGCCTCTCCGCCAGCTGCCAAAGCACCACCGAAGCAGGCGGCCAAGGCTAGCAAGAGTGACGCCAAGAAACCGAAAAAATCTTCAACCCATCCACCAGTGAGTGAGATGGTTCTGGCTGCCATCCGGACCCTGAAGGAACGGAGCGGATCATCACTGCAGGCGATCAAAAAGTACATCGCCGCCAACTACATGTGTGACGTCGCCAGGCTGGCTCCGTTTATCCGGAAGGCTTTGAAAACGGGTGTCGAGAAGGGAAACATCACCCAGACCAAGGGTACCGGTGCTTCCGGATCGTTTAAGGTGACGGTCGAAGCAAAGAAACCGGCTGGCGGCGATAAGAAACCACCATCGGGTGCAGCGAAAAAACCGAAGAAATCGGCTACTAAATCCGGAGAGAAGAAAAATCCGCCGGCTGGTGGTGGTGGTGAGAAGACCAGCAAGCCAAAGGCGGCGATCCCGGCCGCTAAGAAATCGGCTGCGAAGAAAACGAAAGCTGCTGCCCCTGCCAAGGCGGTAACGGCTGCCACTAAACAGAAAGCCACCAAACCATCGAAGGCTGCAGCGAACAAGCCGAAGGCCCCTAAGCCAAAGAAGGCCGCCACCGCCCCGAAGAAGGTCACCGCCGGCAAGAAGTAAATTCCCGACAACGTGCGCGTCCTCCCAAAACAACAGTCCTTTTCAGGACTAACAAAATTGTAAAGAATTGATTGATGCTTATTTTCCGTCAATGCTCCGTTCCCCCCATGAGTTTTCTAGCTTGAGCAGCACACCCGCATTCAACTGGCCCGCCGATTGGCAAGATAAATCAGTCGTTAGTTTGATTAAACAAATCACTATAGTAAATAGGCGCGGTTTCTTGCTCAGATAAACGTACGTACAGGTAAATTAATAGTAGGCCGTGGTTTTCTGTTGCCCTAGCAAACAAACAGAGCAAGTATAATATTACTCTGATTAGCAAACAACGCGCTTATTTTGGCTATAATAAAACAGAGAAAAATTGGCTGGCACAATAAACAAACGAACGAACGATAATTACCGATTTTTTAGCCTAAATTGGCGAACGTATTGTATTGATCGATCAACTTTGAGATTACAAATTGTGTTGGGTACGGTTTCTACGAAGATCAAAAGTTTGAAGACTGGGAAGTTTATTGTATTAACAAGTATGATCCAGAAGTGTGTTCTTTTTGCGGCAGAATTTTCTCACACGCTGGGGGTCGGTCATATAATGGGCTGTTTTAAACTGAATAGAATAGACGACAAAAAGACCGTTTTCCGTCTTAACGAAAAACAGTCAACTAGCGCGGTAAGGGGAAAGACTACTTCCACAAACTACAGCAAAACACATTTGATTTGAAAAATGGACAGAGAAAAAAATGACAACCTTTTTAGCTCTAATGAAACAAACAAACAACAACAACTAATGTTTATATAAACTATGTGTACATTTCAATTCAACTCTTTACCAGAACGTGTTTTGGTGGCCCTGAAAAGGGCCGATGACGATGGTGTGTGACATCCGGCGGCGGGGCGGGCGACGATTTACTTCGAGCTGGTATACTTGGTAACGGCCTTGGTACCTTCCGATACGGCATGTTTGGCCAGCTCGCCCGGTAACAGCAAACGAACGGCGGTCTGTACCTCGCGGGAGGTGATCGTCGACCGTCGGTTGTAATGGGCCAGACGAGATGCTTCGTTAGCAATACGCTCGAAGATGTCGTTCACGAAGCTATTCATGATGCTCATCGCCTTCGACGAGACACCGGTGTCCGGATGGACCTGCTTCAGCACCTTGTAGATGTAGATAGCGTAGCTTTCCTTGCGGCGTTGCTTTCGCTTCTTCTTCTCTCCTCCTCCTGCTTTTGTGGCGATGTTCTTCTGTGCCTTGCCACCGCCGCCGCCGGATTTTTTCACAGCCTTTCCGCTGGCTTTCGGTGCCATAGTAACGACGTGGTTGTGCTGCTGTTAACGCTCTCGATGCGAACTGCGCTGACTGATTGGTAGCAAAAATGACAATTTTTTTTTTTTTTTGACAATTAAAGTTTTATTGGTTAATTTCGGTTTACATTTCTGTATGTTTTACATAGTAAGTGATACAGCTTTGCTTTTCATCTTCGTTTTGATTGTGTATATACATTTTTAAATTTTTTCTTTCGATATGGTAGTGGGTCAACTTTTGCAGTTATGTTATTTAACTTAAGACTACTTATACTAACTTAACCTAAATATTAAACAAACTGTTAATTAGTGGGAATTCCGAAGTGGAACACTTTTCTATAAATTTGCTTCGTATAGCGTTGATACTTTCTCCTATAGTTTTTATTTCTGCTAGCTCGTGAATTGTTGTAGTGCTCGTATGCCATGGAAGATCCAGAATCATTTTTATACATTTGTTTTGTTGAACCTGCAGCTTGTTTTTATGAGTATTTGCACACCTTTGCCATATTGGCATGGCATAACACATTGTGGGCAGAATGATTTGTTTATACACGGCTATTTTGTTTTTAATGTTTAGTGTTGATTTTCTTTTAATCAGAGGATATAATTTCTTCACTAATAGGCTGCATTTATTCCTGGTCTTTTCGATGTGGGAACTGAAGAGCATCTTTTTGTCGAACGTGAGTCCCAAGTACACTACCTCATTGGACCATTCAATTTGAGTGCCATTTACTTTTATTTTACAGTCCGCAGGTGGAATGTGCTTGGGGGAGAGACTCAATGGGAACAGTATTGCTTGTGTTTTAGCCGCATTTATTTTTATTTTCCATGTGTCCATGTACGTTGTAATAGTGGCGAGGCAATCCTGGAGTTTCTTCGTTAGCTGTCGCGTTTTACGGCCCTTACATAGGACAGCAGTATCGTCGGCGAAAAGACACAGTTGGCATCCTTCAGGCAATCGGGGGAAGTCAGAGGTGTAGAGACTATATAGTATAGGGCCGAGTAGGCTGCCCTGTGGAACTCCAGCAGGGATATCAAATGCATCAGACTGAGTGTTGAGGATTGAAACATGGAATTTTCTATTTTTTAGGTAGTTTTGGACTATCTTGATCACATAGTTGGGAAAATTGTACCGGTACATTTTGAATACTAGAGCGTCGTGCCAAACATTATCAAATGCTTTCTCCACGTCCAGTAACGCCATGGCTGTGGATTTGGATACTGCTTTGTTTCTATCGATGGTATTCGTAACCCTTTGAAGCTGTTGCGTTGTCGAGTGGCCTTTACGAAAACCGAATTGTTCCGGAAGCAGAATGTTGTTCATCTCAATGTGCTGTAGAACTCTATCCAAGATTAACCTTTCGAACAATTTACTGAAGGACGACAGTAAGCTGATGGGGCGATAGCTAGAAGGGCTGGTGGGGTCCTTACCAGGCTTCAGTATCGGCACAACTTTCGCTGTTTTCCATGCCGATGGAAAGTAGTGAAGATCCAAACATCTGTTCAGTATTCGTGCTATACAGGCATGGGCGTTGGTACTGAGCTTTTTCAGCATGAGATTTAGTATCGCGTCGAAACCAGGTGCCTTCATATTCTTGCAAATTTTCAGTGCAGATGTTACCTGTTCGCTAGTAATTTTCCTATTAGTGGGAACATAGCATGGCGTAGCTTGCAAAGTGAGGATTGTTTCTCGAACAGCTTGTTCCATGGGGCTAACCATCGAATTGCCTAGATTGTGTGAGCTAAGGATATGCTCCCCAATAGCATTAGCCTTTTCCACTGGTGTAATCATGGTAATGTTATTTGATTTCAACGGTGGAATTTGTTGCGGTTTGGACTTCAAGATTTTGGAGACTTTCCAGAACGGGCGCGAGTATGGATCAAGTTTACGCAGCTCGTTGCTGAAATTGTTATTTTTAATTTGTTCTATCCTTTCAGCAATTATTTTCGATAGTCCTCCTGCCACATATTTTTTGGCCAAATCTCCTGTCCGTTGAAACTGGCGTCTTACTTTGTTGCGTTGCCTGATAATGGCCTTGGTCATTGTGTCGATCTGCAGAATTTTACCAGTCACTGGAATATTTCTAACGCACTGAGCTTCCGCCTGCGTCAATGCCAGCTGAAAATTTTCAATGGCTAGGTCGATGTCTTCCGTTGAATTTAAAGCAATATCATCAATTAGTTCACGATCCACCCGGCGTTGAAACTCAACCCAGTTTACATTATGATAATCCTTTCTAATAATTCGTTCCCTTACTCGTATGTTCTCACCAATTTGAAGTGAAACCGGAAAGTGATCAGAGCTTAAGTCCTGTATTGTGTTTGGGTGGGAAATCTCATTCATGTTTGACAAGAAAATGTCCAGTGTTGACGAGATTCCAGCTGGAGATAGAAAAGTTGGTTCGTCGGGGGCATGAATTGTATAGTGTCCAGTCAGAGAGTCTTCGAAAAGAAGGCGACCATTTTGATTTCTACGGTGATTTTTCCATGTTTCGTGTCTAGCGTTAAAGTCACCAGCTATTATGAATTTTTTCCGGGATCTCGACAATTTTTGGAGGTCATTTTTAAACTTCCTTGCATTCCCATTGGTTTCATAACACTGGAATGGGCAATATGCAGCTATCACGAGAAACTTTCCCATATCGCCTTCCAATTCAACACCAACAGTCTCGATAATTGATGTTTGGTAATGTGGTTGGATTATATATTTGATATTATTTTTTATGATCAAAGCTACACCACCTCCGCCCGAGTGGGTTCGATCCATGCGCACAGTAGAAAATCCTGGGATGCTAAAATTTATCCCGGGTTTCAGATTTGTTTCGGTTAGAACGGCAATGTCTATTCCTTGCCGATCCAGAAATTCACCAAGTTCAATTCGTTTCCGCAGTAATCCGCGGGCGTTCCAAAGAATCAATTGCAGAGGATTAACAAGCATATTGAATCACAAACTGTCCCAGTACGCAAATTTGTTCCTGCCTATTTTGGCATTGTTGCAATTTTTCACACATTTCCACAAATATAGGCATTAATTGTGCGGCAGTAAATTTGGGCGGAAGTTGTTGGTCCAATTGAGGGGAACATTGATTGGGACTCACCTGAGGCAGGAATATGTTTGGCGATGACGAAGCTACCACTTCGGCCGACGTCGGCTGCCACGCTTGCCGAACAGATGCCGGTTGCTGCTTTGAAATTGACGATGAATGCTGCTGCTGATATTTCTCCGCTTGCTGGCGTAGCTGCTGTGGCTGCTGCTGCCACTGTGCCTGCGATGCTGGTACTCCATTCTTACGTTGACTTGGCAGTAACGATGGGAAATCACTTTCACTAAAAATCACTTCTTTGTTCGGTTTTCGGCCCGGCTGGTGTTTTTGCGATGCATCTTTACGTATGCTTTTATATTCTTCACGCTTACTGCACTGTTTATCGGTCGAGCGGTGCCCCTTCCCACAGTGAACACACTTAAAAGCCACTGCACCCTCAATCGGACACTCCGTAGTAAGGTGAGCTTGTGCACAATAATTACACCGCGGTTTAATGTGGCAATTACGTGTGCCGTGTTCGAAATTTAAACAGCACATGCACTGAGTGATATCACGATTTGTGCCTCGGTAGGCCTCCCAGCGAACCACCATACTCGACAGTGAACGCACAGCTTTCAATGCATTTAGCGATACTGTACCCTTTTGAAAATGCACAAGATACAAGCAATCACGATACGCCATTTTCTTTTCTTTTCGCGCCATGCGAAAGACGCCCAGCGGCTGCAATTTGTACCGTTCTTTTAGTTCAAGTTCAATTTCACTGATTGCCATAAATGGAAGACCGCGCACTACTGCTTTGAATGGTTTTTCCGATGCAAAATCATGTGAAAAATATTCTGCACCAACTCTATTTAGATAATTCCGGGCATTCTGATAGTCACTTTTTGTATGTACAACTGTTTTTATACCGACGCCACTTAGTTTGTACTCTGCTTTTACACCAATTTCCGCCAGCTGCTTTTTCAGCGCGGCGAGCGGGATCGATTTTACCACCAGCGGCGGCAATTTCACTGCAATTTCTGCCTCTTGCTGATCCTCCATTGGACCACCAAAGCCGTCCAAATCGCTCACGTTCGTTGCAGTTTGGGCACGACTGCTGATAACACTAATACGATTCGTTTGTGCTGAATGCACTGACATCATTTCACCAACCGGTTTGCTGCCCGAATTTCCAGGCACTTGAGGGCTGCTCATTGCGTTTTTCCGTTTTGGGTTCGATTTCGGGCTCGCCTTCGAGCCACCCGAACGCCGTTTGCGTTTAGACATCACTTCGCGAAAACTAACCGTAAGACCAAAAACAATCACGTCTTAACTCTTCCGATGCAAAAACGAGAATGGTCTTGGTAGCAAAAATCACTACATATCGCTTATATACGATCGTGTAGCGAGACGAAGGTTCGTCCTTTTTTGTGTTTAGCGCGTTTCGTTCGTTCGCTACTCCGCCCCTTTGGCGAACGATGTGCAATGAAGCGAATGCATAACAAGGGGTGCTGTGTGCGCGAGTGGCATCAGTGTTACTCGTATTGTCTACGTGACTACACACGCATAAACCTACGACAATGTCTGCACGCGGTAAAGGAGGAAAAGCGAAGGGAAAGCCAAAATCCCGCTCAGTTCGTGCCGGTCTCCAGTTCCCTGTTGGCCGAATTCACCGTCTGCTGAGGAAGGGAAATTATGCTGAACGTGTCGGTGCCGGAGCACCAGTATACTTGGCAGCTGTAATGGAATATCTTGCCGCCGAAGTACTGGAGCTGGCAGGAAACGCTGCCCGCGATAACAAAAAGACCAGAATCATCCCCCGTCATCTGCAGCTGGCCATTCGAAATGACGAAGAGCTAAACAAACTGCTCTCCGGCGTGACCATTGCCCAGGGTGGCGTGTTGCCTAACATACAGGCCGTTCTGCTGCCGAAGAAGACTGAAAAGAGGGCCTCCGCAGCAACCTAAATCCCGCTCCTTTCTAGCCGAAAAAACCGCCCTTTTCAGGGCGACTATTTTCTTCTGATAAAAAGAGTTAATTTGATTTTCACTCCGATAATCATCAACGTACATTTCTGTGAGCATTGCACAAGTTTCTTTGCAATGCTCGTCAGACACTTAATAATAATTATCATGGCATTGACGATTTCATTTAACCCCGCACTCTTATCTCTCAAAAGTTCTCACTCATCGAATTGGTGCTAAATCACAAATCGGCCGCGCAAGTTTTCCCTCAATGGGTCCTCTGTTTTGCACACGCTACTACTGTCGATCGGTACGAGGTGGTGCTGGCAAAAAATCCCCCCATCCGCGTGCTTTCTAACACACGCACACACACAGCCATGCAGGTGCCTGAGCATTTTTGGAGGGAAACGGAAAATTTCTGCTAATAATTCTTAGTAAAATATGATTGGTTGGTCCTGAAAAGGACCGTTTGTTGCTGTTTTTTTTTTTTCGTTCTGGGCACACACCAAATTTAGGCCCGCTCCCCACGGATCCGGCGAGCCAGTTGGATGTCTTTCGGCATGATGGTCACTCGCTTGGCATGGATAGCGCACAGATTGGTATCCTCGAACAAACCAACCAGGTAAGCCTCGCTGGCTTCTTGAAGGGCCATGACGGCTGAGCTCTGGAAGCGCAGATCGGTTTTGAAGTCCTGCGCGATCTCACGAACCAGACGCTGGAAGGGCAGCTTGCGGATTAGTAGCTCTGTCGACTTCTGATAGCGACGAATTTCTCGTAGCGCGACGGTTCCTGGTCGGTAGCGATGGGGCTTCTTAACGCCACCCGTAGCTGGGGCACTTTTACGGGCAGCCTTCGTTGCCAACTGCTTGCGGGGAGCTTTCCCTCCGGTGGACTTGCGGGCGGTCTGTTTCGTACGGGCCATGTCGCGAAAATGCTGCTCTACAGTAGTAGCTACCACTGTGATGCTGTTCAAACGACGAATGATGACCAAAACAGACCGACCGATTTTTTTTATAGTCGCGAATAAACACTACTATCGCCTGTCTCGCTCGTGTCCGTGCCATGTGCCTTTTCGTTCTGTATACGGTTCGATTCGGCTACTATACTTCCCCCACCATTTCCATTCCGGAGCCAGTGTTGCCAGACTTGAATTTTTCAGCTTTTCATCAGATTTGCAAAAAAACATTCCTAAAAAGAAAAACTATGTATGAGCAAAAAATCGCCTAGAAATCAATAAAATTCCAACAGTAGAAGAATATCAAACCAGAAATGGTTTGTTCAACAGTAACAATTTGTTCCATCATAGATCAGTATCAGATATCGATATTTAAGTACCATAGAAGCCAAAATAACGTACCATGTAGACGGATGTATAGAAAATCTTTAAAAATCTTTTAAAAAAACCCGTTTGTAGAGTAGAGTCTGCTATTTTCGATTTACTTTTTCTTTCTTTCTTTTTCAGGAGAATCAATTTCCGGGCAATCGTTTTCCAGGGAAAATGCTACCATGTCAGCATTAGTCCGGATAAAGCAGATTTCGGCAATCCCAAGATACTAAAACAGTGGCAACAGTGAACTTCGTGTTCGCGCTATTTCCCCTTCAAACCAACACATCTGCAAGCATATAGATAGCCATGGTAATCTACCTATGCCAGCGCGGCGGCGACTGAGAATGTGTGTGCATCAGTATAAAAGCGCTACTCAATGGGCCGAATTGCAACATTCGGTATTGGAATCTCGCTGCTGCTGCTACTGCTGCAGGTGTGCTGTGCTAGCCTACTAAGTTATTACCTACAACCAAGAAGATGACTGGCCGTGGCAAAGGAGGCAAAGGGCTCGGCAAGGGAGGCGCTAAGCGGCACCGCAAGGTGCTTCGTGACAACATCCAGGGCATCACCAAACCCGCCATTCGTCGTCTGGCTCGACGTGGAGGAGTGAAGCGAATCTCCGGTTTGATATACGAGGAAACCCGTGGTGTGCTGAAGATTTTTCTGGAAAACGTTATCCGGGACGCTGTGACGTACACTGAACATGCCAAACGGAAGACCGTCACTGCGATGGATGTCGTCTATGCGCTTAAACGCCAGGGACGCACATTGTACGGTTTTGGTGGTTAAGCCCTCTACCGTTCACGACAACACAAAAGGCCCTTTTCAGGGCCACCAAATGTTTAGAAAAAAGAATTAGTTTGAAATGTATCCTTCATATTTTCATTCATGTTGCAGGGGCGTACTGTTTAGTGTGCGATTTTGATTGATATGCGAGAGACCAGTGTTACGACAACGCGCTCAGTCGCTGGGTTTCCCTTTTTTTTTCATATACGCATTTCCTTTTTCTTTCTCCTGAGCTTGCGTATCATGGGACAAAACTGCTCGTTTCTCGATAGCAACGAACCGCCGACCGACTCTTTTGTTCGCGCGCGCTCGTTTCAGCTTACCACGCTTTCACCTATCTGTGTCTACCTATGAATTTGCGTACCTTTAACTGGTCTGAAAGTTAGGTAAAGTTGATGGCTGGTGAGTTAGTACTGTATCAAACAGGAAGCAATTACAACACACACACACACACACACACACACACACACACACACACACACACACACACACACACACACACACAGGGAGAGAGATTGAGCAATCGTAAAAAAGACCAGTTTGTGATCTGCGTCGGGGGACAATCGTTCCCATCGATGCGTGCGCTGAAGCACCTTCGATGTGATGGTCGACGCGTGCGGTTTATTAGCTTACAGCCATGTCGACGACTATGTATGCGAGAAGTCTGCTACAGAACGATGTAGCGAGTTGATCAGTATATTCTAAATAATAGAATTTTGAGTTAGCCTAAGCAATGCGAAATAACACTGATGATTAGTGCACTAAAATCAAAATCCGCAACTAAAATGTTGGATTTTTTTTCAAGGTATTTCTCTCTCTCTCTCTCTCTCTCTCTCTCTCTCTCTCTCTGCCGTCGAAACAAGAAAGCATTTCGCAAGCGCGTTGTACGGTTCTACGAGCAACACAGGATCCCCCGGCGAAAAGTGTACGGTACAATATTTTAAAAGCGAAAATGTTGCGTCATCGACTGTTTACAACACCTTTCGACGCGGCAATCTCATTGCCGC